>NC_141146.1:66789236-67036736 GCF_053477565.2 Lygodium microphyllum
GCCATATGCCTTTTGAATTGAGGGACGGGCTGTTTGAGGAGTTACAGAAGTTACGGAAAGCTGGTTTAATCTTCCCTGTACAGCACACAAAATGGTGTTCACTAGTTGTTATCAGGAAGAAGAAAAACAACCAGATTCGATTATGTGTATATTTTAGAGAGCTGAATAAACAGATGGTTAAGGATTACTACCCATTGCCGTTTATTGACCAGATTTTGGATCAATTAGCGGGTAGGGAAATATATTCGTTCATGGATTGCTTTGCAGGATACAGCTAGATGGCAATTGCAGAAGAGGACAAGTTGAAAACGAATTTCATTACTGTCTTTGGTACTTTTGCATACCATGTGATGGCCTTTGGTTTGTGCAATGCGACTGGATCATGGCAACAAACAGCAGACAAGACCTTTGGCGACATCTTCCCAGATGAGTTGAAAGTATTTATTGATGACCTGGGGGTAGCCACTGTAAGGGAAAGGATGCTGATTATTTTAAGAAAGTGTTTTGAGCGCTGCTCTGCAGATAACTTTGTATCGCTCTTAACCCACAAAAGTGTGTCTTTGGAGTGCCTTATGGGCTATTGCTAGGCCATGTGGTCAACTCAGTAGGGATCACAATTGACCCTGAAAAGATCAAGGCTATAGTCGCTATGAGTCCACCACGCACTCTGAAAGAGGTACATAGCTTTTTGTCATCGATAGGGTACTATCGAAGGTTTATAAATGCCTTGGCATAAAGGACGTTGCCATTAACAAACTTATTATCCTTTAGCTATCTATTTGTATGGAGCGACCCTTGTAAGGTAGCTTTCGAGGATGTGAAATAGGAGCTAGTAAAAGCACTAGTTTTAAAAGCACCTAAAAGAGGCAAGGTATTTCATATATTCTGAGTAGCCACCATGCATAGTATCAGCTGTTTAGCTCAAATCTAGGAGGAAAAGTGGTATCATCCGATAGCTTTTCCTAGTCAAAAATTGGGCATATCAGAAATTAACTACACCTACATGGAGAAGTTGTGCCTTGCGATGGTCTTTGCGACTAAAAAATTCAGGCACTACATCCTCTATGAGAAGGTAGTATTCTATATGAAGGCGAAAGGGCTTAGATTGCTTATGAACAAGTTGCAATCGCCTGATCGTTTGGCAAAGTGGTTAATTACCTTGTAGGAGTTTGATTATGAGATTAAGAGTAAGCCACCGAGGTTGCAGGGTATTGTGGAATGCCTTGTGGATTTCGGGGAGCCAAAAGAGACTTTGGCTGAAGGAAGTGATATTGAAGAAATGTTTAAAATTGATACAGCTTCTATTCCATCTTGGTATGCTGCTATCACGCATTATCTATCAAGAGAGAGACTGGAGCTGGTTTATCAAAATTAGAAAAGAGAAAAATCAGACAACATGCTTTGAAGTTTTCCTTGATCGTAGCAACACTATATCGACAGGGTGTTGATGATATCTACCGCCGATGTGTGATGCCTGACGAGGTTCCTTTCATCTTGGAAGAGTGCCATGACTCTGCATGTGGAGGGCACTTCGCTGGACGGTTGACGGCGCAAAAGCTTTAAGAGTTGGATATTGGTGGCCGTCCATCTTCCAAGATTCCTTTGAGTATGTTAAGAGATGTGATACTTGTCAAAGAGATGACAGTAGAGAGAATAGGAAACGCCCACTTACACCTATCATGTCTATCCTTCCATTTGAGAAGTAGGGCATTGACTTTGTGGGTCCTATCACCCCGTCGTCTACTACCCAAAAGCGATACATTATAGTAGCAACTGATTATTTTACAAAATGGTCAGACACATGGGTAACAAGGTAGGACAATGCAAAATAGATTTCAAGTTTTCTTTTAGAGCAGATTATCTGCTATTTCGGTCCACCAAAGGAACTAGTGTTGGACCATGGAACCCACTTTTTGAATAAAGTGATCAAAAGCTTGACTGAAGCTTGGCAAATCAAGCACAATAAAATGACCCCCTATAATCTGCAAGAAAACGGGCAAGTTGAAAGTACTAATAAGCAGCTTTTGGGTATCTTGTCTAAAATAGTCTCTGAGAAGAAACGAGACTGGGACAAGAAGTTGTATGTGGTAGTATAGGCGTACAATACAATGTTCAAGCGAGCTACTGGCCATACTCCATTTAAATTAGTTTATGGGGAAGAGTGTGTGTTACCCCTTGAAATTAAGTTGCCAACCATATAGTTTGCAATTAACCACTCTTTGGGAGATGAGGATGCACTCTTTGAACTTTCACAACCATAGCCCACTTGGATGAGCAGAAGTTGCAGAGCTTATTACACCAGGAGGTAGCTAAACGTCTGATGAAGCAGTTGCATGACCTTAAAGCAAAGAAGTAAACCTTTAAAAAAGGGCAATTAGTTTTGTACTACGATGCGCGTAGGGAGCTGTTTCCAGGGAAGTTGGAACCTAGATGGGATGGCCCCTACAAGATTGTCAGGATAGGAAAAAATAGGTCTACGGTTCTACTAGTTGATCTGCAAGGAGTAGAATTTAAAAATAAGGTTAATCTTAATAAGATTAAACCTTATTATTTCTAAGTATGCTAACATGGAGAAATGCATTGTAGGTCCATGCTGGGGCTGATTTGAGACCTACAAAAGAGCTTAAAGCTAGTTGATGGGGCGGTTAATTCCTTATTTGGAGCACTCATATCTGGAGCAAAGATACCATCAGGGGAAACTTATCTGGTGGAGCAAAGGATACAAAGTGATTGAGCAAGAAGATGGAACCTTTGTGTGGGAGATCAAAGTCTTTTGCCATCACTGCTTACGAATGTTGACAAGTATCCCTGTTGAGTTCAATGAAGAAGATGGGATAGAGCCGTCATTAGATCATCTTCTAAATATGCTAAATTTTGACTATCACAATTACGAATAGCAGAGTTCATGATGGTAGGCTGTGTATACCCATTATGGATGTACACTTTATATTTTGACGGGGCATCCAGGGGCCCTAATAAAAAAGAGAGTATTGGAGTAGTAATTCGAGATTCCCGACGTAGAGTTACAATGAAGCTAGCTGCTTATCTCGGGGTAGGATTCACTAACAATATGGCAGAGTATAAAGCCTTGATTATGGGACTGCATATTGCCACACAAGGTGGTATTCGATGGTTGTTAGTGAAAGGGGATTCCCGGTTGATCTTGAATCAGCTAGATGGGACATACACAGTGAGGAATCCCATCCTTTGTATGTATCATCGAATTGCGATGACCCTACTTGAGGAGTTTGAGAGTGTGTCTCTTCAAAACTGATTCCACGTTATTGGAATCAGTTTGCGGATTCACAGGCAAATCTTGCTTATGAAGAAGACCTTTTCTTCAACTGTGGTCCTAGTTTGGATATTGCTATCAATAATGAGACAGGACCCGGTTGCTTGTGGGGAATGTTATCAGAGCATGCAATATATGGCAGGCGATGGTTGATATGGGTGATGCAAAGAGTAGTCGAGACCAATCTACCATTGTTATCCTGGACCCACAGGCTGATTAGACATGTTATGTGTATGCCTCTTGCTATATATGCAGGAGGGATGGGTCATAATCTTATGCATTTAGCTTAGGGCTGCGAGCCCCATTTTTCCTCCTTGAAAAGGAGCATATTATTGTATATCTGTACTCTTTCGGGGAGGGATGTGTAGGTGCTATTCTGTTAGATTTCGTTAGGCCAAATTTTGTGAGGTTTTAAATATTTTATTTCATTAGGCCAAGAGGGCCAGTTGTTTGTTTAGTATAGATGCGGTTAATGGTTTCTTGTCTTAGTCCTGTGCTAGACAGGTTTAAAGAAGAGCTTGGAAGGAGCCTTTGTTGTGCGGGAGCTTCTCATGGCCCTATCCAGGTGATATCTCTCCTTTATGAGTAATGTGTTTTTATGCTATATGTGTCTGTGTACTTGTAGGGGATTTTCTTTTCTTGTTGGGGACCAGCGTCCAAGGCATGAAGTCCCAGGTTTAGGTTAGGTATGTCTGAGGGAGGTCTGAGTAGTCGTTGCCTCTCTTGTAAAGACATTGCCAAGCATCGAAAGACCTATTTCAGAAGGCAGTTCTAGTGACCCTGTTCTGCTAGCCTACTAGGCAGCCATTCTAGGAGTTCTTGTTAGTTGTGAGGCAGTTGGAGAAGCTTGCCGAAGGAAAAAGATGATGATAGAGAGGAAAATAACCCTGAATATCTTAAAGAAAATAAATATATACAAAGGTGTGTAAAAAGGGGTTCTAACCCCTATAAAAATAGAAAAGAAAAGAAAGGAAAATTTGGAAGTAGTTGATCATCGCCTTGCGAAGGCCTGGTAGGTTCATGGGGACGAGTAGACCTAGGGCCGATGCCTTGTCTTCCTAGGGGTGGTGTCTTGCTGGAAAAGAATAAAGTAAGGAAGGTTGGAGTGAAAATAAAAGTGAGCTTGAAAAAAGGATTAAGTGTCGCCTTGCGAGGGCTTGGTAGATTCTTAGGTACCGAGAAAGGACCTGAGGCCGATGTCATGTTCTCCTTGGGTCACTACGCTCAGCTCCCTCCTTTTTACATGCCCGAGTATGGGAAACTAAAAACCTAAAAGAAGAAATGTGCTAAAAGAAAATACTTCTTGATTAGGCTATAGGAGTCCTTACCTAGTAGGATCTCCTGGTTGTGTTGTCCTTAGTTAGGTAGGTAGTTCAGACCACCACTTAGGGCGACCTCTTTGATAGTTCTTTTTAGTTTGGCCATGTTGGAGCAGTCGGTTATACTACGCCTACTTCTTATGGATGTCATGCCTTGGTTTTGTCAAGGGGTAGGGTGAGCATTGTGCTATGTTTTAATATGTATCTATTTTGTATCAGCTTGATGCTTCCTTTGGTTGTTTTGTGCAGATTTGTTGTGGGATTCGATAAGTTGAGTCACCCTATCTCGTGGCTGCCAATGAGAGCAGAGTTTTGAGCTCAGGATGTGCCTAAAATTTGCCAAAAAATCTAGAATTTAGGGAAAAAATATTTAACATCAAAGGCAGTGGTGGCTACACCTAGGACGATTTTAAGCACCAAGTGAAAGACGGCTTTTAAAAGGCACCCGAGCGACACTTGTGGATTTTTGATAATTTTTTTGACTGCCCTACGGGATGTTAGGAGCTGCCAGTCAGTGCGAGATGTCGAGATGGACGCGTAGGCTTTTTCAGAGGCTGAAACGGAGCTCGGACAAGGAAGGGACCACAATTTGGCCAAGATTTTAAAAGGCGGACATTGAGAGGACCAAAGGGGGGCTGCCCTTTGGAAATTTAAACCCCCCTGCCCCCATCCATTTTTGATGAGAAAAAAAACGTGATGATGTGGAGGAAGGCGATAGCAATAGGCGCCGAAAAATGCGCCATCATCCCCCCCTCATGAATGGAGGCTGAATGCAACCTATCTAACCGATGATACCCAGCAACTTCTCCCTCTTGGCTGATCATATCACTAGTCTTCGCACGAGATATGGCTGTCTGGATGAAGAGATCAGATTCTAGTCTTTCTCTCTCCTCACACTCTCTCTTCCCTATGGGCTATTCATGTGTACCATCTTGAAGGAGGAACCGGGGAGGGAGAATGAAGGAAATGGCGTTGAAGATTGATGGAGATGTTGAAGATTGAAGTGCAGCATTGGATTAAGAGCAATGGAGGCTCCATCTACTGGTTATGCAATCATTCGAGGTATCTCGGGTTACGTAAGAATATGGTATGACCATTTTTATGAAGAAAATGAAAGATTTTTGATAGTTTATGATGATAATTATGTTCTTATTGTATGAAAATTTGTTTGTGTGCTGGTTGCATTATGAGTAATTATTCTGTATCACAAAATTTTGAGTTTACAATGATTTACATGCTCTATTTAATTCCTGTAAACCCGAAATGCGGTCTTTAAGTGGTAAAATGGTAGTTTTTCCGTTTCGGGTGGGTAAAATGTGTTCCCATGGGGGGAATATGGAAGATAAATTGAATGTTAGTATACTGAAGTGATTGGAACAAGAAAAACTAGAAAATAGCATCTTTTATTGCCAAATAAATCAAGAAAATGTGAAAAATAAGGGAAAAAAATAGAAATACGTCTTACGAAAATAAGGAAAAATATAATGATTGTTTGTGGATGTATGGTAGTGGTGAAGCATGAGGTTAAGCCTTAGTTTTCCCTATCTCTTTGTCAAAGTTCGTGATTTATTGCTTTTTATACATCAAAACATGACAAAATAAACTTCTACACCTATGCAGCGAAAGCAATACCTAAAAGTAGGGGGTTGGGGCGTCTGAATTGTGTGATTGGCGTGCTGATTGTTGCTGATTTTCTGATACATATCATGATATAGAGTCTGTGTTATTTTGATTAAGAGGATAGTAGCACGAGTGTGGTCTGGGTGCTATCCTTGCATCGCTGCAATGAGTTAGTGAATAAGCATTGAAAAGCTTGGTTGTGCACACCACGTGTCTGATTTGAAAATTATGTTTGAGCACTTTAGGATCATTCACTTTGCATGTGCATGTAAACCATGGTATCGGAATAAAAGGGCTGGATGCATAGCACCTATTTTCAATGACAATGACCCATGCTTGAGTGTGGAAAGGCATCCTAAGCCGTAGGATAGACGTTCGTTTCTTGGGGAATTATTTGGAAAGGACACATGGTATCTCCTGGAATACTTGCAAAATGAAAGAGTGGAGTTTGTTCATTTGTTTTATATGTTGAGCAGCGCATCAAGGGGCTAATCCCTGGGATGTAGGAGAGCTGCAGTGGGGCCGCGGTGATTCTATTGAAAGGTTGCCTCCTATGTATGTGATTTTTGCGGTACTTATGGCCAATGTGTATGGGTTCTTCCTCTGTGGAGTTTATAGAAAGGGAAACGTTGGACTACAAAGCTATAAAACTATAAACACATAGATTAGGCTTTAGGGTAGTTTGTCCTTTAGCAGTGGATAGATGCTCCTGGCCCGCGAGGCCATGAGGGTGTGTTTGTCTGTTACGAGCATGAGGTCCGGCTAGTGCCATAGCCAGTGCCAGCCCATTTCAGGTCTCATCAGGGCCTTTCCTCTAAATACCAATTGTACCTTGTGAGAGAGGTTAGAGGAGGGCCGCATGCAATAGTGTGAACTCCTATTATGCTAACTTGTGAAGTTGAAGAACTTGGAAGTTAAAGCACTGAGTGTCAGCTCAGGGTCGTCAAGGTATGAGAATACTATTCCCTTGCTTTTATCTTCGAATTGTTGGTGTTTTTGAAATTTGTATTGAAATGATGCTCTACCCACATTTGGATTTTAAGTAGTTTTGAGCTATAAGAGGCATTGTTTGTTTTTTTTTTTTGTGTGTGGTTCGTGTGGTGTTTGTCAAACATTTAAATTTTTTGTGTTGTGTTATGCATCTGAAAAGTCAATTTCCCCAACCGGCACTCCTTAACGTCTCGTTATCGGGTTGTGAGAGAGACTTGCTCTCAATCACCGCTCACGTAACGTCTTGTTAATTTGACAAGACACATATTTCAATATGTAGAAAGAAGGACTCTACAAAATAGAACCATGTGCAATGTCCATAGGCTTTGGGAAAGATTCTTCCTTCTTGGTGCCTGAACAAACATTGTCGAGTTGTGCAACATCAACTTCATCAATATGAAGAGGGAGATAAGCATGATGACCAAGCAAGCTTCCGAATCCCAAATCCGTTTGTGACTATGTGATGATCGAATTTCAAATAGGCCCTTCGGACGCTGAGAGTGAAGAAGGAAAAAACCAGTGAAAAGTTGTTTTGGTGTTGACAACCATCGGATTGTGTCAGTCTCTAATAGTATGCAACAACTAGACTTCACAAAAAACTGGAATTATTTCTCCATGAACTACTTGTTTTTCTTTTTTGAGTTGGATTCAGCCTAGTCACGCATCCATTCTCTCTGCTTATGTTAAGCAAAATTTTGGGAGGCTTTTTTTCTTTTCTTTTCTTGTATCCATTGTATCGAATAGAGAAACTTGTATATTCAACATGAACAAAGAATAGTTGTAGAGATTAAATGAGGGTGTAGGGAAGAAATTGGAGATATTAACTCATGTAGGAAAACCAGAGAAATCAGGCAAGGAATGCATAGACAGGCAATGACTAAAAGGTGTAAGTAAGGAGACAAGAAAGAGCTGCAATCTTTCAAAAGCCTCACAAACCTTATGAGAAGAAGCAACTTGATGAGAAGAATCAACTTGATGCTGAGTTGAATTGAAGACGACTTGATGAGAAGAAGCAACTTGATGCTAAGTGGAATTGAAGACATTCTGCCAAAGGATTCTTCATCAACAATATACTTCAACTCCAAGTACAAGAGGTATTTTCAAACATATTTTAATCACTCTTGAATATCCTATTATTGAGCTTACCCAATTGATGAAAGAGAGGTTAAATTGATAAGTAGTTTTTCCATATTCTTGAATGTATTACATGATTTTTCTTTAGAGCTTTAATAGATGGTAATGATTACCAAACAACTCTGATTTCATTACCATAACCATACTTTAGCTTCCAAATTTCTCATCTATTTCCCTAACCTTGACATTGCCTTGTTTGATTGTTGTTTCAAATGTTATGAGAAAATTTGAGCCCAATGGTAGTGAAAAAAAAAGTAAGACTTTGATTATTGATGAAGGTATTTCCCACCTACTCCCATCAATTTCTAGTCCATTTCACTCAAATTCCTGCATATCATGAAATGAATACCTATTTTCCTTCAAGCCATGCATTTCATGTTTTTTTATTAGCATAGTATTGATCTGCATGTCATTTCCCATGACAAAAAGTGGATGCCAGATGAGTTGGTAGTACAATAGAGAGGTGACCCTCCCCTACTGATGAGGACCTTGAAGGGGAGCACAAACTAGCTTGAGAGGGAAATTTGCAAACCCCTCAAGTCATGGATCCCACACATTTTTCAATTTAGGTGCAAGTACTGACATATAGAGTGATGTACTTTGACCTATAGCTTGATGTACTTGGTAAATGACTCCATGATGTATTGACAAATGTTTGGGTAGCATGATATGTGGACAAATGTATGACATCATGAAACACTTGGCAAATATTGACAAAGATATGCACAACAACATGTATTCTTATTGATGCATTGAAGTACTTCAATTCAACATTGAAGAATCTGGTAGCAAATGCAAATAAGGATTCATTGTTGGATTACTTTCCTACAGTCATAGTGGGATTAGTCAACTTGTTTTGGGTATTTGCAAAGATTATTCAGTACTTGCAGGATGCAGGAAATTGCAGATAGCCATTGAAAATTACTTACAAAAATTTCTGTATTGAACTAATTTCAATGGTTGATAGCTCATTGGAAAGGAGACATTTTTAGTTTCAAACAGAGCCAATAAGCGCATCATTTGGATCATTAAATATCAAGATATGTGAGTTTTACTGTTGCTATATATTTAGGATAGATCATCAACAATGGCCAAATACAAGAAGAAGGATCCCATTATGGATACTATCAATGAATGATTAAAGGATTACTAGTAGGAAAGAGATCATGAAACCTCCCAAGAAGCTATTTACCATGTGAGCCATGATAATGAGGAGGTGGAAATGAGTTCAACTCATGCTACAATCAACAATCAAGTGAATGGGACTGGCACAACTCATGTATCTATATAGATTCTAATACTTTTAGCAACTATCCAATGATATAAGGGAAATTAAATCAGGCATTGACAAACTTGTGGCTCTCTTAAGCGAGAGAATATTACCTACACGAGTTTGTTCAACCATCAATCATCAACCATCCCAAAACCTATCCATGAAGAGAAGTTTGAAGAACAAAAATCATATCATGGTCAAGTAAGTGGGGGCAATAATTCTCATGGGCAGCACCATTATAATGGACAGGGTCATGTCAATTCAACCCCAAATTTTTATGGGCAACAACAGCATGTCAACAATAATCATGATTACAATTAATCTTCTAAGCAAAGTCTTCATTCTAATCAGTTTTGGCCTCATCAAATTAGTGGGAAGCAACCACAACTGAATGCCACAACAAATATTCAGTCTCCTATATGGACAACATCAAGGAGTATATGGACAACCACATGTCCTGGGCAATTCCTTCTTTCAGCCACAAGGAAAATATAATCAGCCACATGGATTTGGAAACCCCCATGGACATCAACAACCATATGCTCATGGAACATGGATCAATGATATTCAAAGGCAATATTCATTTGGTGCAAATACTTATGGGCTGCAACATTATAATAGCCAACCTCATCAATTTGAGAGGGAATACAAGGAGAAGATTACCATTTCTAATTTCAAGGGTGATAGTCCATCCCCAACTGAATTAGAAGAATGGTTAAGGCTACATCAATGGAAGAACAACTCATATTCTTATTGAAATTGGAAGTACTCATAGATTCATAAACACAAAGTCTCTTGACGGGCTAAAATTGAGCATTCAAGAAATGCCTTCCTCTCTACAGATTCAAGTGGCAAACGAAGCTTATGAGAGCAGTAACTAGATTTGCTCTAATGTTCCTATCACTTTATCTTCATCATGTACCACTTTGGTGAGTCTTATTGCTTTAGAAATGGGCCTAATTGATGTGATACTTGGCTATAATTGGCTAAAGAGTATTGGCAAATTTGCCATGGTTTTGGAAAGGTTGCAAATGTAATTCCAATGGCATGGACAACAAGTTATTCTTCAAGGGATTGAAAAGAAGAAGTTAGAGATGATCAATCCCAATAAGATTAAGAGGTAAATAAATGCTAAGGTATGTATGTTCACTCTTCTCTTGTCTAAGATTGATGAGGATCAATCCTCTTCAAATCAACCCTCTACAGTTTCCAAGGACAAGGATCCTTGCTTTTGCAAAATTTTGGAAGATTATGATGATCTATTTCAACCTCCCTCTTGTCTTCCTTCCAAACGTGAAGTGGATCATCCCATTGACTTGCTTCCAAATACCAAGCCTATCAATAAGTCACCGTATCATCTCTCAAAGGTGGAGAGAGAAGAAGTTGAGTGCCAAGTAAAATAATTACTTGAGATGGGTCTTATACAACTAAGTCAATCTCCATTTGCTTCTCCCGTTCTTTTGGTAAAGAAGAAGGATGGATCATTCCGTATATGCATAGGTTATCGTGAATTGAATAAGGCCACAATCAAGAATAGGTATCCAATACCAAGAATTGATGATCTCTTGGATGAGTTGAAAGATGCCAAGGTATTTTCAAAAATTAATTTGAAATCAGGATACCATCAAATACGTATGAAGGAGGGAGATGAATATTAAACAACTTTTCGGACTGAAAGGAGACTATATCATTTTATGGTTATGCCCATAGGTCTTTCAAATGCTCCAACCACATTTCAAGCATTGATGAATAAAATACTTTAGCCACTCTTGTTTAAGATAGTTTTGGTCTTCTTTGATGATATATTGATACATAATAAGAGCGAATAAGAGCATTTACAATATGATAAAGAGGTGTTTGACATCTTGAGGAAGCACAAACTATTTGCCAAAGCATCTAAATGCACATTTATGACCAAAGAAGTAGAGTATTTGGGGCATATTGCTGGGGAAAATGGTATCAAGGTTGATCTGAAGAAGGTCTAATGTGTTAAGGATTGGCCTACATTGACAAATACCACATCATTGAGGGGTTTTATTGGCTTGTCTTCTTTCTACCAAAGGTTCATAAAGAATTATGCGCATGTGGCTGCCCCATTGATCCATAGGTTAAAGAAAGAAGCTTTCTTTTGGGATGAAATAGGCAACACAAGTTTCAATGAGCTTAAGCAACTCCTCATTTTAGCACCTATATTGGTATGCCGCCCCAACTTTTCTAAGGTCTTTACCATCTATGCGGATGCTAGAGGTGGATTGGGAGCTGTTTTAGCCCAAGAACATGGTATCATAGCCTATGAGAGCATAAAATTTGATGAAAAAGAAAGAAAAATGAATGTATATGAGCAAGAGATGTTGGTTATATTACATGTGATGAAAAAGTGGCATCGTTACCTTTATGGGAGCCACTTCAAGGTCAAAGTGATCATAGGGTATTGAAGTACTTTCTTTCTTAGCCCAACTTGTCTCCTAAACAAAGAAGATGGTTGGAAACCCTTCAATATCATGATTTTGAGATTGTATATATGGTTGGAAAAGATAATATAGTGGAAGATGCACATTCTAGAATGTGGGCTTGCAATGTATCTACCATCTCTACTATATAAAAGGATTGGATAAATGCCATACAAGAAGAATATTTGATGGAGAAGCATGCTACCACAATTATACAAACATTACAACAAGGAAAAAATGAAGACTACCCAAATTTCAAATGGCATAATGGTTTCTTATGGTAAATAGGGAAGGTCTACTTGATCCCTCAAAGTCATTTCAAGCAGAAAGTCCTTTAAGAAATGCATTCTTCGCCCTTGGCTAGTCATCTTGGCCTCTTCAAGACCTTTGACAAAGTACATACAATTTTCTATTGGAAGGGATTATGGTGGGATGTGAAGGAGTATGTCTCCCATTGTTTAGAATGCCAACAAAATAAAGATTCTTCTTTATTACTAGCAGGCCTCCTTCAGCCCTTACCAATTCCACAAGGAAAGTGGACCGATATCTCTATGGATTTCATTACGAGCCTCCCTACCACAAGTTATAGTTTGAATAGTATCTTTGTTGTTGTGGATAGACTTACCAAATCAGCCTATTTTCTTCCTACAAAGACGTAATTTTCAGCCAAGCAAGTAGGCGATCAATTCATGGAAGGGGTATTCAAGTTACATGGAATGCCTTTGAGGATTGTGTTGGATAGAGATACTAGATTCATGGGAAATTTTTGAAAGAGTTTTTTTACTTCCATGGGCACTACTCTCACTCTAAGTACAGCTTACCACCCTCAAACCAATGGCCAAACTGAGAGGGTTAAACGCTGGGTGGAAGTATACTTGAGACATTTTTGTCATGATACTCAATCCTCTTGGGATAATTGGTTACATCTTGCTGAATTTTGTTACAACAATACATATCATATGAGTATTGGGATGGCTCCATTTGAGGCACTCTATGGATACAAGGTTCAAATTCCTTTAGCCATGTTTCATGAAGAGGTTAATGCATGCAATATTTCCACACAATAAAAGTTAGTTGGTTAGTTCAACAGTCAGTTAGTCAATTAATAAGTTAGTAAGATTACTAACTAAAGACGAACTAAAGTAAAAAAACTAACTAGTGTTAATAATTAAGGATTTATATTTAATTAAAAATATATGTTAAAAAATTGAGAGTCATAAATCTGATATTTTTCTCGGATTGATGAGGACCGTAGCCACCCTTCACAGAAGTTACAACATGAACGAGACTTATGAGCTATATTAATCACTAGTATTAATGTGTATAGTTTGGATGGTTCAAAAATATTAGATTTTGGACAAAACTAGTATATTTTAGATATTTTAGATATTATCCTAAAAAAGATATGGAGATTTCTAGAACTGGATGTCATTTAAAAGAAAAGACAAGTGATATTTTAGTTAGTTTTGGATATTTTATCAAAGGAAAAAATAAAGAGAGGGATTTGCAAAATTGCGTACGCCACAATCGCAGTCTACAGACAAAAAACAACACTTTGAATAGAGAAAAGAAGGAGTGAACTGAGAGCTTTCTTAGCAAGTGTCTTGAGGTTTTACTACCCTTTTGGAGCCAAAGGAACCATCAGATTTATGATCTGAGCATCAGATCATTGATCTGTCCAAGATCCCCCTCCACCATAAAGAGATCCACTTCTCAGCCACAAGCCCTCTTCTCTAATCCATTATAAATATGAGGCATGGGGAGGCACAAGAGACATAAGAAGACCCCAAGAGGCTGCGAGAGAGAGGTAGAGAAAAAGAGGTAGAAGGATACCCCTTCAAGAGGTTGCGAGAAGAATCTTGAGAGAGAGAGAGAGAGAGAGAGAGAGAGAGAGAGAGAGAGAGAGAGAGAGAGAGAGAGAGGAAGAGAGGAAGAGAGTTAGCTCAATTCCCTTGTCTCGATCTTCAACTAAGCCATATTTTCTTACACTCTCTCATCTCGAATCTATTCCACCTTCCCTATCTCTCGAACCACTCGTGGATGATGGCTCCAAAGCGAGGAAGTGGAAAAACCATGGGGACCAGCGCAACCAGTCAAGCAACGGGTATTGCCAATGGTACGAGAGTGCGCGAGGTTGTTGGCGTTGCCACTACCAATGGAACATCGGGTGTGGCTAATGCAAGCACGAGTAAAGATGAAATTCCTAATGTCGTCATGTTGCCAAACCAGATTATTCATTACTAGATTATTATTTTGCTATAGAAAACAATTACATAAGATATTAGCTTCTATATTCTTCACTTACACGAATTGATAGCTCATCTAGAAAACATATTAGTACAAGCATAAACAATTAATCGTTATGATTTGCAGTTAGATTAATTGAGATTCTAAGTCATAGAATCATGTTAGAATTATTTTCCATAGGTTATTGTATATATGTCTTTATCCGCATTCGATATAGTTATGGTCAAATGCGACAAGGTTAAGAGTTGACTAGAGATGGTTATAGAAATTGATTGTCTATTTAAGAGTTCTATAAGTCATCTCGTTGAGTTATTGGTGAAATATATTTCTTTAAGGAATCTCGATTATGTTGGGTAAGATAGCCCAAATGGGAAATTCATGCCTTCCTTAACATGTTATAAGAGATTCACTCAACACTTCTTTATGGGGAGGAGAATCCTCATTAGAATGTAAGGTTACCTTAAAATAAGGTGTACCTTGGCTATGTGAAGCTGTGAATTGCATGATGGTGTGATTGTCATTGCATCATCTGATATATATTTGAAAGAATTGTTTGTGTTTGCTAGAATCTAGATCTTTGATTGAAATTATTGGTTTAATAATAACGAGTTATCGGGAATTAGATTAAGTGTCTATGGTTATAGAAAAAAAAAGGCAAGTATGAGGATCAAAATTTTACAGAGGTATCATGGATTTTCGGGATACATAAATATTCCGTCTAGGTCAATTGTACTCCATAGACCATCGTAGAGAATTAACTTGCATTTTCAATGAATGCATGTACACTCACATTTGAATAATTAAATCATGCCTTTTGAGTTACATAAATGTACTGGAAGGGAATTCTATGAATAGGGACCTCGCATCGCATTGACAACTTAGGGGGAGACTTGCATTGGGACTTGCATGACATCATGAGTAGCTCCAATTGCATTACATAATGGGGTATGCATCTAAAAAGGTAGATTAGGATGTGCACGTGAAATGTTGAGCTTATTTGAAAGGAATAGTTCAGTAAATAAGGTCCTAGCCGATAAGCGATGCCAAGGTTTGACTCGACCCACCTAGGACCTTGGTTGCAAGATAAACCGGTTTGTCTTTACAACTATAGTTTGACTCGAAGTCAACACGCACGTTGTTCTCTACCCCAATAGCCAACTGTGATGGGCCCGAAAAACACACTTAGGTATATCATTTCTAGAATATGCAACACCCTGAAGCTAGCACAAAGAAGCTCAATTGTAGTACCCACAATGATAATGACGATTTGCCAAGCCACATTTGGTGCTCATAGCTATTTTGGAATGGTAAATAGATTTGGTTTTACATTGACTTGCAAAAGGGAGAAAATATAAGTTTACGTTATCTTGAAAATGAGGAGAGCCTAGGGTGAACTTAGAACTCAATAGATAGAAAAGATGATTACCAATTGACCCAACAAAACCCTAGACCAAGATCTTGAGATAGGGGGATCAAAGGATAGTAAACCAGGAAAGCCATTATTTGAAACTATAGTGAAATTGCTCTACCCTAATGCATAGTAGTGGGGTCGTGTAGAGAGTATTCCTCATCCCCCGAGGAAATAATGGAAAATGACGCCAAGGCAAGAATGATCAAGAAGGGTGACATTAGTGTCAAAGATGAGGACTCCACCTTAGCAGATGTCTTGAGAGCACTCGCCTTCAATTTTTGTTTGTGCTTGTAAATCTAGGTTCAATGTTTGTGAAAGGAAATGAATAGCCCAATCTCAAAACACAAAATTGAATAATGAATCAGGTTGAACTCAAGGAGGGCAGTCCAAGCTACCCCCAACTAACCGCCAACCCTAGCCAAGGGGGTTCCAAATAACCATGGCAGGAACATGGACCGAACCCACCACGAGAGGTCTCTCTGTGGGTCAATTTGAATGTAGGAGGACACTTGGATGCTAGGGGGAGATCTGGTTGTAAATTCTCTGCTTTTGGGTCCTACTGAAATGATCAACATGACTCGAGATAGATTCTCGAGGCCTGTTACTAGTGCCAGGGTGGATACTTGGAGGAAATAAGATGCATCCTTACGAATCGCGAAATCTCTCCTTTTTGGACGAGACTTGTATTACAGTTAAGATGATAATATAAGATTTACTTCCAAAGAACTTGCATGGATTGCTTTTGTATCAGTGCCATAAGTTACGCAAACGAACCCTGTTTCCTAAAGGACTTGATTAAGGAAGCTCCTTTTAAATGTTCCATATAAATTGTGATAGGACCTTATTAGGAAACTAAAGAATTTCCATTGAAGGAAGTGGGTGGGCGGAGCCTTGACAGATCCCTCCTACGGCAGGGTGATCCCAGAAGCTGGGAGGCTTCTCAAAAGGTTCTATAAACGAATGACCTTTAGGTAATATTAGATTAGAACCCGATTCATATTGTTTTAGGGGATTGGAATGGGACTATGCCTTATGGGCAGAGAGGTTGAATGGTGCATCCCTCTCATTTTCCATTCTCTTTGAACCAAGTGCGGCATGGATTCCCTTCAGTGGGTATCCCTGTGCAAAGTAGGATACCCAGGACTCGACACTAGAATGCTGTCAGGAGACCTTAACCCCTAGGAACCTAGATTTCAGGTTGATCCTGGTGAGTTCGTCCATGAACATTCTGTTGCAAAGCCGACTCAGGAAAACCTAGGCAACAAACCCCGAAACATTCCATGGGAATGCTGGGCAATGACGCTTAGATTCATTTCACGATGGATCGCTAAAAATGTGCTTAGACAGTCGTTAGGTGGGCACGTTACATTGGGCTAGATACACAAGTTATTAAAGAGCTTCCACCACTTGATGAAGAAGGAATTATTGTTTATGATCCTGAGAAAATCATTGGGAAGCATGAGAAGGTTCTTAGGAATTTAACACTTACTAGCTCTTAAAAGAAGAATTATGAAAGTCTGTACATGAACAATTTGCTGTATAAAAATATTGTCATGAATTAAATTGCCTTAACAACATCAAGAAGTGGTTTTGATGGTATGGATTGATGCTTTAGGTTGTGTACTTCATTTCTATACCTCAAACACTCAATTTGGAAACTCCAATTAAAAGTTATGGTAGTTTTAGGAGTTCAACCTGGTCTGGACAGCAAGCAATCATTTCATTGTTTCATATTCATTATGAGATTTCTTCATGGAAAGAGCATCAACATGATTTGCTTCGTTAATTACTTGTATATCACCCCGCTATCTTCAATTTTAAGGACAAAACCATCTTTGGGAAGGGATGATTTGTAAAGAAGCAAATTAGCCACATTAGTTCATTTTCCTTTACCAAAATAAACCATATAAATACCTTAGCCATGATGGTACTAGGGTTTACTATAAAAAGGAAAGAAGTGCTAATGTAGAGAGTTTTTTGACACTTACACTATTTTTCTTGATATTTCTTATTCATTACCATCTTGGGGTGAGTACCAAGCTTTGTTTTCTTGTATCTTGATTTAAGCTTCCATGGTTGTGTTGTGCTATGGCATAATGGAAGATGTCTATGGCACGGCCATGATTGAAGCATTTTATGTTATTTTCTTAGTTCAGATAATTAGTTTTTCTGTTGATTTTCATGGTAGAATAGACCTTCTTTACAAATAGAGTGTGGCACGCCTAACTTCCTGCATGCCCAAATCATCAAGAAGCTTCATGAGCCATGCTACCTCACATGAAGCAAGTGTAGCGCACTTATACTTTGTCTCATTACTAGAGAGTGCAATTGTAGGTTGCTTCTTACTACTCCAGCTGACCATACTACTACCAAGGGAAAAGGCATACCCACTAGTAGATCTCCTATCATAAGCACTTCCTACCCAATCAACATTTGTATATCCAATAAGCTCCAAAAGCTTACCATGCTCATAGAATAGACCATAATCTAATGTAGCCTTCACATATCTCAATATCCTCCTCAGTGCATCCAAGTGAGGCTTCCTAGACCTCTACATGAATTGGATAATCATTCCAACTAAATAGCTAAGGTCTGGTCTAGTAATGGTAAGGTAAATCATGCTATCCACCATCTGCCTATACATAGTGACATTCTCAATCTCATGCCCAACATCTGCAAGTACCTTAACATTTTTCTCCAATGGAGTGCTCAAAGGCTTGCAATCCAACATACCATACTTGGTTAACATGTCTTGTGCATATTGCTTTTGCAACAACAAAGTACCATGATGTGTAGAAACAACCTCAATCCTAAGGAAATACTTCAATTCACCTAAATCTTTGACCTAAAATTTAGCATGTAACATTTCCTTGATCTCTCCAATTCTTGTGGCATCATCACTTGTAATGATCAAGTCATCCACATAGATGATTAATATCACATAACTAGCCCTTGTCTTCTTTGTGAATAGGCTATGATTAGCCTTAGCCATAATGAAACCAAGCTTCTATTAGGGCCAAAAACACTTCAAAAAATGCACTTTTTAAAATCATGGGATTAATAAAAGGGCCAAAGAGAGTTTGCCATGTGTGCAAGAATATGGTATTCTTATCTCCTCCTTTTTGGAGATAGTAGAGTCCACTTTGTGATTCTCTCCTCTTCCTTAGCCAAAATCTCCAAAGTGTGACATGTTTTGGTAGTCTCGAAGTCCTTATTTACTTATAAAATCTGACAATAGATTATGATAAAGATGTTGTGAAGTTAATAATAACTTTTTTGAAAGTTGGGAGCTTTTGACACCCCCAAAATATTTTCATTAGTCTTTTTAATATTCCTTTTTAGTTCATTTTCCTTTCTCAATGAGCTTCTTTCTTTGCTCATTTGCCTTTCTCAGTGATCGCTTTTCTCTGTGAATTCAATCTAAGTATGGCATCCAAAAGGTGTCCTTCTCATTTAATAGACTCCTGTATTGTCTATAGCCAAGAAGTAGATGGAAATTGGGAGCCCAAAACCTTTTGCATAAATGATTGGGTTACCATGTTGCCCTCTTGCAAAGGCTCTCACAAGGTGAAAAGAAGAAAAACAGAGGATATAAAACATCACTGGAAAGGGTGTATCATTGCTTTCAAAATTACACATGAAAGGTGGTTAGTCAAAGTGCAACATGTTTACCTAGCCAAGGATATGCACTTGTCTCCTAACGAATGTGTTTGCCAGTAGACACATTGTAAGTCATAAGTTGATAACATATGTGAGATTTTTTTTCATTTAACCAAGTATTAATATTGAATTCTTGGTTGTAGATACATTCTTGTCAAAAAGTACTAAATGAAAACCTGTGGAGAGTTTGAGTGGAACTGTCAATGCGATTCATAAGGTATTTGTAGATATTATCTATGCTAATGAGACCTCCAGTTCTTTTAGTGAGAGAAGAATGTTTATATATTATGCACAATATGTGGTGCCATCCAGAGAGGGTACATATGGACGTATCGAGGATTTGTCATTGCCAAGTCTCTCATCTCTAATTTGGGAGGTTCTTGATAAGGCAATAATGCATAGTTTTAAACTCAAAATATGTCAAGATATTCAAAATTTCATGACAGCTGGAAGGATTTCAAGAAGAATACGCCTATCATGGTTTATCCCCTTACATATCTTTATGGGCTGCTTCAAAATAGAAAACTTCAAAGAAAAAAAGTATAATGGCTAAGTAGAAATTTTGTACAAGCAAAACTAGATGGCATTATAGGAAGGCTTTGGAAATCTAGAGAGGTTGACCATAAGGGCGACACCATGAGGTGTATTGTATGCCCCAAGTCCTTATCTTTGTGTTATAATATAGGACGATAAACTCTTGCTTTGGGCTTTGATTATGGGAGATACAAACTCAAACTAGGCATCTAGATTCCCTTGGATTCTGATACAACGGTGCAAGTTATAGAAAATAAGGTAAATATCACTTCCAATTGGAGTCTTAAAGATGTAAGGGATACCTTAGAGATTTTAGACTATACATCCCCAGAATATAAGTTCAAAGTAAATGGTAAAATAGTTGGGAAAAGATCTAAACACTCTTTCTCTTGTATGAGTTGCATGCCTTCCACAATTGTAAGCTTCGAGCCATAAATATGAAAACGTTAATAACATTTACATTTGACAAAAAGTTTTTCATTGAATCAAGAGTTACAAAATTGAATTGTAAATATACAAGGATCTTGCTTCATTTACATCTATTTGTATTCTTTTAGCTTTGTAACTTCTTCATCAATTTCTACAAAGATATCTAATCTTCTTACAATGGCTTTTTTCTTTGGTTGCTTGAAAATTTTGACTTGGACAAGGGGCCTCTTCTCTTCAGGCTGATGAGCAGATGGATGAGAAAGTGTTGGCATTTCTGTCTTTTTGGAGTTTACCTTACTTGTCTTTCTAGATGACTTGCCCTTTGCCTTACCCTTACTCTTAGTTAAGGATTTTAGTGGAGGAGAGTCGGGGTTGACTGGCATGATTGCTTTGTCCAAAATTAACTCAATACATCTCTCTCTTATCCACCATGTATATGAATTGGCATTGTGGGGAAAACTGTAATAAGTTGGAAATTGTACCCAACATGTATCTTAAAAAGTCAGAAGTTGCTAGACAGTGATAGTTCGTACTTGTAGGGAGTTAAAATGAAAAAATGGAATGATTATAAAATTTGATGATAATGCAGTAGTTGTTGTGAAAACTCAAAGACATGTTGCTAAAAAAACAATGTGAAAGATTCTTGAGAATCTTTGAATCTATTGTCCTAAAAACATTTGAAATCACTCTCCATCCACAAGAATGCACATCATTTTGCAAGGGCACTTCTTGTAAGAGAAAGCTATATGATTTTTTAGGATCAACAATTTCCTCATATTTGGTGTCCAAAAAGGTAACCACCAACCTGCTAGCACTGTAAATGGAAACATGTTACTAAAAAAAGACAATTAAATAAAATATCACTACAAGATACATACCTCATACTGATGTTTAAAGCGATGAAAATATTTGCCAAAAAACACATCAATATTAGCATCTCCATAGAACCATCGCTATTATTTGTGTCGTTATTTGCGACGCCAATAACAACGCAGATAGTGATGCCAATAGCGACGGTTTGCAATGCAAATTGCGATGCCAATAGCAACGTGCATAGTAAATTTGTGACGCTAATAACGACAATTACAAATAAAAAAATTTTGTGGCAGGGCAGTCACATGTAGCACTATGTGCTGTATTTACATTCTACAAACGGGTTACATGTAAAGTATACAGTGGTCATCAAAAGAAAGCCAAAGTGCACTTGAATCCATAAGACTGATACATAAAATAAAGACAAGATTGCTTAATGAAAGTGCTCATGGAATCATGGCAAGATACAAAGGATGATAATAACATAGTACATAGAAAATGCATACATAAATCATAGAACCAAAAAAGAAGAGGATGTGTGCTCCATGAATCCAAGCGCGAGCTATAGATCCTCGCCATCCGAAAGCTCGTCTCGATGCAAAGGAGCGTGAAAAAAACTCTGCAAAAAAAGAAACAACTACACATTGGTCCACCATACAATAATGCATTTTAATTAAAAATTGTAACTAGGGACAAGAAAGATGAGTGACTGACTGGGCCGCCACATGCATATAATCTATCGATCAATGTAGTGAGACCATGTCTCTCTGCATATCAAGTCTCTAGGCCAGTGAGATTGTGGTTTGTAATGGAGTGCTGCAAAAGAAACAAAATACAATTGTTAGAAACACGGTTGTCAGTACAAGTGATATTGCAAAAAACTAAGCGAGAAGAACAAAATAAAAACTTACAAAGTCCTCCAAATAAGTCCTATGGCCCCCACTCCCAAGATGATGAACCACTCCTACCTCTAGTCATGCCCTTGCTGCCTCGCGCTACTGTCTCCAACTTCTTGGAGAATCTATAGCCTCCTTCCTAACTTAGTACCAGTCATTTGCATCTAGCCACTCAGGCTTTGAGGCCCCACTCTTAAGTGCCTTGCGCATCATCTATGTGACATGTATGCATGTATGCACTTCATCATCCAGCCTATGGAAACCTATCTGTTGTGGTGGGTATCAAAAACTCCTCATGTAAGGATGCTACTATGTAGTCCTTGCTCCCCTTGGTATGTTCTTTCAATGATCCAAGATGTTGTGCCAATAGGCACCACTCTCTTATACGAGCCATCACCCTCCTCCCCTCATCATTCATGATGACGGCTCTTGTCCTATCATCTACAAGGTATCCATATCCCTCTAGGGTATGTCTAAGATGTGTCCTCTCCCACTTTCGACCGCGCTCATGGGCATATCCAAAGAGACCCCTGTACATTTGGTGTATCTCTTGGATTAGCACCCATAGGGGTGCCACCTGTGGACGACTGAGCAAAAGCTAGAGTGATTGGAGTAGGCATCCCCACAGGTGTGACACATCCCACAGGTGATGCAACTCCAACAAAATGAAGAGACAGAGATACTACGTTGGTACCTCCATAACAACCACTTGAGCCACCCTCTCTCAAACCTGCACGAGAGTGAGGGATAGCACATGTATCTTGAGCTGACCATGGGCTCACCGCATCCATATCTATGTAGTATCCCCTGGAACCACTCCCTCCATTTGGCCCAAGTCTAGAGCATCAACCTCGTCTACTGGAAACTGAAGCATCAGAGCGTGCCGAAGTAGATCTAACAAAATGGCATGATGGTGTCTAAGGCAGCTCCTAGTCCACAATATCTTTGAACCGAGCCATTTGACTAGAGACATACATATGAAGATCTCCTGTAGCTCCTCATCGCTCATCCTTGACTCATCGTGTTGTCCAAATATCCACAAAGGTCACTTGCACATATAAAAATTGATATTAGCATAATCGATATAAAGATTCAAGAAAAGCATGGTAATATAACTCTGGAAAAAAGGATATTACTTAAAATGCATATTCTAGAGTAGCCTTATAAGCGATTCATCAACAAATTGAGTAGGTGGATGCTGTAAGTATGAAGTAGCCTATGGTCCCATGTTAATCTCCTGACACAACTGTGCATACACTAGAAGGTCGATAGAAAGGTCACCACAAAAGGATGAGTCCACCTCATTCTTAAAGAATTCTTGATGTCTTTCCATCATCGTTACCTGATTCTGCCTCCTCTACATGCTCCAAGCTTTGGGAGACCTCCATCCCTTGCAATATCAACCCCTCTATCTGCATACTGTCCCCATTTACATTGGGAACATTGCTTTCATCATATACTCTCACATTTTGGGGAGCTAAAGGTACAACATACCACCATTGAGATTGTTGGGGGTTTGGATAGAAATTTAAATGTTCAAAATCACATACAAGAGAGATTTAATATTTGTTACATATACCATATCGTAATAACTTTTAAAAAAACATGAGTTCATGCACTTTTTCACAATGGGCCGGCAAGACAAATGTATTGTGCAAATTCATCCATCTTTTTCGGAATCTGTTTCGAGATATCCAGATGGACCTCGTCAAACAATTGCCCCGCGGCTCCTTCTAGTATCACTTTGAACCACTGCACATTGAATAGGTGTTTGGATCCATGGCTCACCATCAGCTTTCTTGCTCAAACTTTTCCATGATACCACAATCCTTTGTGGAGCGCATTTTTTTGATATGCTCCACGTGGAAATGCCGTCCCCGCGACCACGCCGCACTGTATATTTTGTAATGTACATTGAAACGGTTAATTGGTTGTCACATATAAAATATAGATACGATAGCTTATAAAACATGTTGTTACCTTTGGACTACATCCCCTCAAGAATTCCCACTCCTCAATAGAGACCTCCATCCCTTCATGAGAGGTCTTTCCTAGCTTGCTCGTACCTAATAAGCCATATCTCCATGGAGGCATGGTGCAACATACAAAAACAATTCATTTCTCCTCCATTACAGCATCCATCCTTTTTTCTACCCCATTTCCAACCACCACATCTCCGACCAGTCTATCATTGTCCTTCAACGACCATAGCATACTGTTGTCTGAATCCACAGTTGGTAGCCATTGTGAAACATGCACTAATGCCTTAGACACCAACCAACCTTCAGCCATGCTACCTTCTAGCCGAGCTTATTGTCACACAAAGCCTTTCAAGGTTTTCATGAAGCTTTTCAAGAAGAACATCCATTGCATATGGACAGGTCCCACAATCTCCACTTCATCTACAAGATGCACAAGAGGTGGGTTTGTATCGTGAGCATATTGGTGGGCAGGTGCTTCTAAAAGAGACAAATCGTCTCCACTGCTCCTTGCCTTGCGGATTCAATAGAGGATGTCTTGATCTCCTTCTATGAGATCCATTGCACTAAAAATGATAACTTGTAAATTGCCCTGTGTATTTTTGGAGTGAGGCATCCTGCGATCGCGAACAATAGTATAAATAGTCACAAATGAAGAAGCATTATGAACACCAACTAGACTCCAAATAGCAAAATATGCATGCCACTTACAATCCATTTGTAGTACAAACATGATATATCTTATGTTAATCATGGGATTTTAGCCCTGATAGTTAGTCATATTTAGAAAAAGAAGATTTGAGAGAACGCATCATACTCGTTGGAGTGCAGATAGACTTGATAATTTGCTTCATAATGTGCTCCTTTTTAGTGGACAAAATCCAAAGAGCACGAGGTAGTTATAAGCGACCATTAGCGCCTAGACCAAAGTGCCTCCATCTTGTCTGCCTCCTTCAAATCCATTCGTACCCCTACAATGTCTCTCTTTGCTATGATGTGGTCCCATAGTAAGATGCCCACATTCTTAAAAATATGCATGGGATTTAACAAGTGGTTATGAAAACTCCTAGAAAACTGAGAATTGTCGCATTCCATTTGGATGCGACTCCGTGTGGACCATTTTCAACTCATACCATCTTTGGGCATTCATTTGTGCTAGATGTCATCCAAGAAAACCTTCCCTCACTTCATGACCCTCTGGCAAGAAAGTAGTGTGTCCTTGATATACCATCTTCTTCATGGTTCATAACCTTCGGGAATCTAACTGTGGCCCACGCAATGGACATGCATGATAACCTAAGATAACTAGTCCTGTCCCAACACCTCTATCATGTGAATACAAACTTGAACTAGCTAAGATAGATACGACCAACAAGAATGGAAGCCTACTTACCTGAGCACTCCCCAAATCCTGGAAAGTCATGCATGGTCCACATGAAAATGGATTGTATATTGGCGGACCGTTGACCATCGAGCTTTCTCATATCTTCCATGGCACGACCCCCTCCTTCCACAAAATCTTAAGCTCATTGACTAATGGACGAAGATAGACATCCATATTCTTGACTTTGTAGCGGTTAGGAACGAGAGAAAGCTAAGAATTAGGTGACCTTTCTTCGTAGAAAGCCATGGTGGGATATTGTAGTTAACAAGGACTACAAGCCACACACTGTAAGAAGTTGAGTGGAGACCAAATGGGTTCATGCCATCCATAGCAAGATCGAGCCAAAGATTCCTTGGCTCTCATGTAAATCCTGGAAAGGTAGAGTCAATGTGGATCCATGTGCATGAATCTGTTGATATTCATTGGACTCCATCTATGAATATATTCTGTGTATGCCACGTTGTCAACAAGCTTGCCAAGCCCGACGTACAAAACATGTGATGGATATGGGGGATAAGTGGAAAGTGTCTAAGAACTTTCTGAGGGATGGTTTGCTCTTGCAAGTCCTGCTGATACTTGTGAGCACACACTTTTGACATGTCTCCATAGTCTCATACTCTCCTTGAAACAACACGCAATCATTAACACATGCATGGATGTTGTTGTAATCCATGCCAAACTTTTGTAAAACATGTCACGCATCATCACAAGACTCAAGCATGGTATTTCCAAGTGGTAATAAATGATACTTTAGCAACTTGAAAAGAAATCATAAAACACCTTGAAATGCATAATTATTTTTTGTAATGGTGTCCAAAATAAATCAATGAAGCATACATAAAAGATACTTGAACAAATCGGTCAAACTCCATCGCTTCACCTATATTTTGCTTACACACTTAGGAGTGCAAGCATCGTCTTTAGGTGAGATACTCGGTACCCATCATATAATGGTATGGATGCTTTCTCTCTAAATGGATTAGATGTCTCAACATCCATGAACATGCTGGTTGAAATATCTCGTCGTGCTGGCAGGCAAATACAGTCTTGTGGATTGTAAGAAAATCTGAAAAGTTGCCTGTCTCCTCTGGTATTGACGGTATAGAGTGGGTAGTGCCTTCCAAGTGGTGGATTAGCTCAAGCACTCCATCCATCCTATGCCCACGAACTCTTTTAACTAGCTGCAATAGGTGCACTCCTCCTTGGGATAAGACATCACCTCCTTTTTATAAATTTTACGGCCACATCCAATATTTTTATATATGATATTCGATTAGTTTGCGAATGTAATGCATGATTGATACACACTTTTCTTACCGTTCGCTCAAATTTTGAGATCGCATGATCAATGATCTCTGATTGAAACTCGCTAAATCATCGTACCTGTTTTATAGACAAGCAACGCTTTCCTCTGATTGCCAGCTTGCATTGAGAGCAAGGACACAGGAAATGTTGATTGAGATACGCCTCGCGATCTTGAACATCGCGATCTTCATCCTTTTCCATTTTGTCTATGTTACGACAAACAATTTTTTTTTGTTCTCATTCTCTTTTTCTTTCTTAATTTGTTTGAGAAGGGATTTCTTCTCTTGTAACTCAATAAAATTAACGTCAACTAAAGTCTTGGTTTTCTCCCTCTTTCTTTGCATCTTTCTTTGCGCTCTTCGTTTTATGTTCTCTCTCCTTTCTCTTTCTTTCTCTTTTTCTCTTTCTTTGTTGCCCCTCTCTTTGTTTCTCTCCACCCCCTCATGTTTTCTCACTCATTCTCCTCTCTCCCTCCCTCCCTCCCTCCCTCTCTCTCTCTCTCTCTCTCTCTCTCTCCCTATTTCTTTGTTGTCTTTCATGTTTATTCTCTGTCTCTCGTTTTCTCTTTCTTTCTTTTTCTTCTTCTCCCTCTCGCAGTTCCTATCTTTTTCTCTCTCTCATTCTTTTTTTCCCCTCTCTTTGTTTCTCTCCACCCCCTTATGTTTTCTCATTCATTTTCCTCTCTCCCTCCTCTCTCTCTCTCTCTCTCTCTCTCTCTCTCTCTCTTCCCATTTCCTTGTTATCTCTCTTTCCCCATTTCTTTGTTATCTTTCATGTTTGTTCTCTCTTACTCGTTCTCTCTTCCTTTTCCTTTCTTCTTCTCCCTCTCTCATTTTCTATCTTTCTTTCTCTCTCTCTTTCTTTTTTGCCCCTCTCTTAGTTTCTCTCCATCCCCTTATGTTTTCTCACTCATTCTCCTCGCTCCTTCCCTCTTTCTCTCTCTCTTTATCCATTTCTTTATCTTTGATGCTTATTCTATCTCTCTCATTCTCTCTTCATTTTCTTTTTTTATTCTCCCTCTCTCATTTCCTATATTTCTCCCTCAATTCACCTCATTCTCAGGAAAAACCCTCTCTTTGTTTCTTTTCACCCCCTCATGTTTTCTTACTCATTCTCCTCTCTCCCTTCCTCCCTCTCTCACCTCTCTTTCTTTGTTATCTTTCACGTTTATTCTCTCTCTCTCTCTCTCTTCCTTTTTCTTTCTTTTTCTGCCTCTCTCATTTCCTCTCTTTCTCCCTCAATGCACATCATTCTTAAAAAAAACAAAAGAAGAAGAGGAGAGAACAAGAACAAACCCTCTCTTTGTTTCCCTCTACCCCCTCGTGTTTTCTCATTCATTTTCCTCTCTCTCCCTCCCTCCCTCTCCCTCTTTCTCTCTTTCTTTATTATGTTTCATGTTGATTCCCTCTCTCTCTCTCATTATTTCTTCATTTTTCTTTCTTCTTCTCCCTCTCTCATTTCCTCTCTTTCTCCCTCGATACACCTCATTCTCAACAAAAACAAACAAAAGAAAAGAAGAAAGAACAAGAATAAACCAAGAGGGAGCAATGTACTCACTGCAAAGACCCAAGGATGGATTCTTCGTCTTCTCCTCACGATGGTCCCTCTTCGCCTTTCATGCACTTCCTCCTCTTCTTTGCGAACACTGATAGTATCTGTGGTGGTAGTGAGAAGCTCTCATTCTCTCTCTTTCTCTCACTCTCCCTCACAAACTCATGATCTCTTTCACTCTCTCTTTCACCCTTCACAACAAAATGTGGCGCTTGGGTTTTGATCGTATTTTTTTACTCTAAGTACTATCGCTATTTGCATTACAATTGCGACGCAAATAGCAACACTATTGATATGCATTGTAACTAGCCGTCACTATTCCCCTATATCCTTGTAGAGTAAACAATAAACCAAAAAGTGAGGATTATTGTATTCAATGCACATTTTTGCTTGGTCATGGATACCACTGAGAGAGTTCATAAGGATAATTTCTCTAGTGAGAATATCAATATATATTAGGCTCCAATGTCCTCTACAAAGTGAAATGTTTGTAAGAAATGCATACTATAAAGAAGTATATATTAAACCCTTTCTAAAATTGCATACCTTTCGATGTAAGGAAAAAAATATGGTAGTTTGTGATTGGATCAAACGTTTTGAAAATATTTCTATGTTTGAATAGATCTTGAAAACAATTCCATTGATAACAATGGATCAATAATAAATATAGTTTTAGAGATTTCTTGGTTGAGAGAAGCAATCAACAACCTAAAACCAATAGCAAAAACAAGGGAATGTCATTTGCAATGAGTAACAATATCATTCCATATAGTAAAAATTTTGAGTCAAAATGTCTTACCTTATGCAACAAAAGACTATAGAATCTAAAAATTGAATATATTTCTTAACAAGCATGGATTTGTCCAATGAAAATACTTAGATAGTCCTCTTTTGAAGAAGTGCAAGAGACATTCACAACCATTTGCCCGTATACCTCTCCCGTTCTCTTCAAATTGACAGGGCCAAGGACAATGATTTTCCTCTTGCAGACTTCATCTTCCAACTCTATAGCCTCTTGTGGTCGTTCTTATTGGGCAACATGGTCTTTGTTGGATATAAATGTGTCACCTCCTCGATCACTGGCCCTTTCACTCTCCTAGACAATTTTGGAGGAATGTTAAGGATCTCAAAGGCTTTTTTATCAGTAGTGGGAAAGGGCCTCAATACCTGGTCGAACCTATACCTGTTCAGCTGACCATACTAAAGTCTTTGTTTATCAAAGTCACTCTATGAGCATGGACAGCAACTATGTAAGCATCGTTCATAAAATCAATAACAAAGTCTTTAGCAGCCTCCTAAAGGCAAATAATGGTTGCAAGATGCCATTTCATTTGCATGCAAACTTCACTGGACACCCTTGATAATCTATAAGAAATGTCTTTGACAACTTTGATAAATGTTGTCTTTGGAATCACATGCTATGTAGCTCTTTGTACCTTCCTTATCTCACTAAAACATTTATAAATATAATAAAATATAGACTTTCTCTTTCTCTTGGACTTGGAAGGCTCTTCTTCTCCATGGGTATAAGAGGGTCCAGGTTACTTTGTTTGTTGAATAGGGGCTCTAAGGGAGGTTGGAAACTTGGCAGTTGTAGGGGAGGATTGTATATAATGAAGCTTACTATGGGCAAGAGAAGACACTATCTCTGCACTAGATTTCTTAGATTGCATGGCAAGAGGCTGAGGGCAACCAGGGGTAGGAGGGATCTCAAGAGGGAAAGATTGAGGAACCAGTGATGGGTTTGTCTCTTCCTCACTATCTTTGCTATCTATATACACCTTCATTACGGTCTTCTTTTTCCTATCCATGACCTACTAGAAAATGAGACAAGTTAGAACATTTAAAAACCTTAAACACAAATAAAAAATTTAAACGATAAAACAAAAACCTTAAACACATCAAAAATCTTAAACCCTAATCAGAAACTTAAAACATTAGATACGACATGAAAGGAGGAAAGCCCAAGATGGAAGGTGATTCATTCATGCCATATCTATGCAATAAAGATTTGAACAAAAAATACGGCATGAATGAACTCAAGCATCAGATCGTAGGCAATACATTCATGCCGTATTTGCAAAAAACAGATGCGGCGCGAACGCACTCAAGCGGCATGAACAATGTTTTGTCATATCGTATTGTATCTGTAGAGGGGAGCTTGCATGACCAATAATATGCGAAACCACTTGAGCGCTACATTCAAATTCACCTACTCGTGCCGTATGTGTAGATCGAGCGTCACTCAAAAGAAACGACAAATACGGCGCGAATGAACTCAACCATCTGATCGTAGGCAATACATTTGCACCACATTTACAGATGACCTGTATGACACAAATGCAGTCAAGCGAAATGTTAAAATTGACTTACTCGCACCGTATCTGCTGTGTATTACCGATACAACGTATTAAATTTTTCCTAGTCGCGCTAGATTAAAATGTAGTCAATCAATACTAGATGTTGCTAGGTAGAAATTACTGATACAGCATGAAGCGACAATCATGGAACTCGACGTTGCTATATATTTTCATCGTATCTAATGATCAAATGTCACTTAGAAGTCACACTGAGATCAAACGTCACTCAAAAGGCACACCGAGATCAAAATGTCACTCAAAAGGTGACGTATCGTCTTTCGTGCTTGTGGATTCAAAAAGTTAGCCACATAAGTTGGCATCGATCTTTTATACCTATGGGATAGGAGACGCCTGGCATTATTTTATTGGCTAGGGTTTGCGGGAGCCAACCACATGGCTGTTGACATGGCTATCCATGTGGAAAATTTTTGTCCTTGTCTATATATACACGTAATTAGAGATTTATGATTTTTTTGGCAAATTATCAAGCCTAGATAGATTTGAGCTCCTCTTGCAGTTTTTCATCTGTCAATTTGCACCATTACATGCACCCCTTGATAGAAGTGAGGAGGCATTGTTTGTGAGGTCACTTGTGCATTTTTGCATTGTATCATGGATCCCCAAATACAAAGCGAGGAGGCATTGTTTGTGAGGTTGGATGCACACTTTCACGTCATATCGTGGATCCCCAAATACGAAGGGAGGAGGCATTGTTTGTGAGGTTAGGTGCACATTTTCGCACCGTATCATACTTTCACTCATGTCTAAACCAAAGGATGTTGCAAGCTCCCAAGAGTAGGTCACTTCTAATAAGAAAAGAAGAAGATTATCATTAGGGTCAACGGCTTCTGGTTGTCCTGCCTTCTCCCCTGAAATTCCCATAGCTTCCTCCCCTTGTTCAGTAGCAAGTGTGGGAATGCCTAGAAAGTCTCCAGTCAAAGGCAAGTCACCATTGAGGGTTGTTGGATTGTCTTAGATCACAAAGGTTTGTCCATCAAAAAGGCTCCTAGACTTTTTTCTTTAGAATGGCATGGAGTTATCTTACTACAGAACTGCAAATGATATTTTCAACCCTGACAAGGATATTGGGAACTCATGCAAAAAGTTTTTCTTGGAGGAGTTTGCTGAGTTTGAAAGTCTTGCATTTTCGGTAGTTGAAAATGATGCAAAGGAATATGTTCACATACCTATTGGGAGCTCACCTTTAGAGAACACTTTGTTTTTAAGAAAGTGTACATCTCATTCTCTTGACAAGTTTTGCACCTCAAATTTGTTTTGTTCTGCTCATTCTAGGAAATGTAGGCTAATGTTAAAACTAGCTACATTCATTACGTATACTCTTGTAAAATATCTTGTAAAATTTGATGCACAAAAATTAGAGGGTCCATAATGTTCTAGCTTCTGCCTTTTGGACAAGGTAGCAAATGATAAGGATGCAGAGGAATGTTTGGACCTTGAGCAAGAAGCATATATTGCTAGTAAACTAAAAGTTTCCCAATTCAAAGCCGAGACCATTATTGAAGAAAACCATGCAAATGCAGATCTTGTATGTGACCCTTCTTTTTATACTATTGCTTCACTTCCAACTTTCCCTAACAAGGACAAGGAATAAAAACTGCTAGGCAGACATCCAAAGGCTCTTCAATATTAGGGAGGATTATATTGCAGAGGTTTCTGATGGTGAAAATGACATTGTTGACGTCGAAAATGAATCAAAATAAGAGTTACTTCAACTTGACACCAATATTACGGACAACAAGTTTATTGAAGTAGGGGATACCCTTTCTCTTTGTTTTCATAAGGCAAAGAATACTGAGAAAGAGCATGGGATTACTAAAGAGGAGTTCCATGGCCTTCAAGACCGACTTGGAATTTCCAATTTTGGAAGAGAAGAGTCGCAATATGTTAAAGAATTGGAAGATACCAATGAGGCACAATCATCAATTAATATATGGAATCCAACTAAGCTAGAGATAGATGAAAATCAATTGGTACTACAATCTCGAATTCGGTAAGATATACATTGATACATTTGATTTCCAAATTAATTTGATATTTATCTTTTTTTTTTACAGTTGGAGATTGAAGATTTTGATAACTTCTTGGGGTGGGGTAAAGCGACAAGAAATAGTATTAGTTCACTGAAAGATGTTGCACTTGGCCATTACTTAGCAAGGATTGATCCACATGTTTTCTTGGTATTTCATAACATCTTCTCAAAGGAAGCAACATGACCTATACTATGTATCAAGGAACTTACAAGGCTACTTGGTTTCTTTGGGTTATAGTACAATGCACACAAGGTGATGTTCTTGGAGAAGACCGTGGCAATTAGGATTTTTGGTTATGGTCCTAGTTTCTCTGCTTCTAGAGCAGGATATTTTTTAGCCCTCTCATCTTATGCTTTGGCAGCAACTAAACTGATATACAATCAATAGTTGGCTATAAGAGAAGAAAATTTTTGCGTTATAGAAGAAATATGCTAGATGGGAAGGATGATGTAAAGACTCTAAGAGCTAGCTTTCTACTTTTCTTTCTTGAAAAGTACTATGAATTCTCAAGTTAAAGTATTCATTCTTTGAAGTTGTCGTCGAAGAAACCAATTGAATAGCTCCTCAAGAGCATTTCCTTTTGTAACTCCTCCTCCATGTCTTGAGATTTGAAAAAAACTTGAGCGTGCTTGATAGTGAGATTTTTCCATGCCTTGGGCGCTATAAGTTGCTAGGGGGCCTTACTCCTCCACAAAGTAAGGTCCATGGATATGAAGGATATGCTACAAATTCATAAGAGTAACGATCATTTTATGCAATTGAAAATTTTATCAAAGAAATCTTGGATTAAATATTCCCTCTTACCAAATAAAATTTGATATTCTTTTCTCCCCATGCCTCATTTATTGCTTGAACAAGCTTTGTAATCGAACATTTGAACTCTTCTGGATACATGTAGCTTTTTGTTTGTTTCTTGAGGAGCTTTAGGAAGACATCAAGGTGTCTCCAAACCTCCATTCTTAGAAATGTAAGTCGTGGTGTGCTTGCAACATTTTTCGTTATCCCAGACAACTCTCTCCAATGCTCCCAAGTAATGCTTACCTATTTTCTTGTATGGTTTCCTAAAAAACGTCTAGCTTTTGAGCCTCCCATTGAGACAATAGCCACAACATCTCTTGTTTTCCCTGAAAGTGTTGGATCGTTTCTTAAGTGAACTTGGCCTCCATGAAAACCCATTTTGGAGAGTAATGCCTCACATTTGTCAATACACTCATCCGATAAAGAAAAAGGCTTAATTGAGTATGCATAGTTGAGATGCAACCTGAGAAGTTTATCAATAATTCTAATCTCTACATGCAAAGTATATATATGAACATTTGTAAGAGGAATTGAAAGAATTGGATCCCATATATCTTCATTTTTTAAATTTTTACTTAAATCTATAGAGTCTCTAGTAGGGCCTCTTCTTGTAAGGCACAAGTTGCTCCAATCTTTAGATCCAACACTTTTCATGCAATAAACATAAGGATATTTTGCATTTGTCTCATTACATATTTCAAGCATACATTTGATAGTTTTCAAGTCAACGCTCATGTGCCATTCCACATTAAAATTACCAACCCCATCAACAACCAACATTTCTCCTTCACTTCGAGACTTAATAATGTTTGGAATACTTGAATGAGTAAACAACCATTTCAGTGTTTAAACCAACCCACCAAATCTCCATCTCAGAGACAGGAACTTATGCACTGGTGCTTGACCCCCACCATTGCTATATTCCAATACCTTGTTCATGATGCAAATGCTGACTCTTTTCATCTTTTGTCCTTTTTGAATCTGTGCATCTAACTTCAAAGATAACTTAAAAAAAGCTGTGACATTCCTCTAATGTGAGTCTATACATGTGAACCATTGCAATTTGCACTCTTCTTAGATCAACCCATATATTGTTAAATGCATTGTATTCAAAACTAGATTTTCTTTGCCTTTTCATATGGCATAGATGCTTCAATATGAATGTATTTCCCAAAAACTTGTGGAATCTTACGATTCATGGCAGTCCTTGCAACCAATATTCCAAGGGCTCGAGGTAACCCAAATGCAATTATTCTATTACATTTTAGATATTTAAACCATAATCTTAAGATAGCCTGATAACATTTTCGACTAATGCCCGTAGTATCACGTCTCTACAATTTCCTTTGGTTTTATTATGTCCTTTAAGTCCTTGACCAATTCTTTGAGAGTTGGGCCTCTCAAATCCATATTCTGAGGTGACCTAAGAATCCTCAAAATATCATTCTTATTCATAGTCTCTTTTAAAAGATTGATTCTCTCCTCACTCTCTCAAATATTAATACCTGAAATGTTAGAGACATATTTCTTTGCAAGATTCAATATTCTTTTCTTTACTTTCACACATAAGCTAGTTATATTTTTTAATGGTCTCTTTCTCTCTCTGAATCCTATTGGAGTTTTCTTTAAGTGTGCTAGCTTGTATTGTAATGAGTTATTAGCATTTTCCAGAATGTCAATCTTATTTGTAAGCTTAGAAATGCTTGTCTGTGTAATAAATAATGCTTTTCTCATTTCATTCATTTGATCCATGTATGTGTAAGATGTAGAGTATAACCTTTTATGATAGCCAATCATCCAATTATAACCTTCCCCCACATATCTCATATAGTCATGAATATTTAAAAAATCAGGAGGTTTACCTATTGAAGGATCCTTGGGATAAATATTTCCATCCATCCACAAATCTATATGTTTCTTTCCTTCAGTTTGCAATTTGTTGGCCTCCATATCTTATGTTAGTACTCGATGATGTATACTTCTCCAAGATGAATAAATTGGATCTAATTGGATGGTAAGTTTGTACTTGCATGTGCTTGCATTTGTATTACTTGCAAAGGTATTGCTAAACATTTTAGCAGATCAAATATCACAGTGATTAAAGTGAGCACAAAGAAGAGAATGGTGAAAGAGAATGGAAAAGAGTATGTGAAAAGAAGACATGGGAGTAGACAAACCGCGATATAGGTGGAAATTTCTTGCAAATATAAATTCTCCCAAGTTCCAAGACAAAATTGTCCGAAAAGGTGACCCTAATATAAATTAAAGATGAGGGACATTTAATGGCTAAGCTCTTCAATGAATTCAATATTCTCTCATTAATCACATCTGAGCAACCAAATTTGACATTTTCATTCTTCCAAAATCCCAACTAATTAGCAACTTAATCATTTTCTTACAAGTGCCTTTTTTGAAGCGTTTTTGGCCCTAATGTTGCAAGCATGCACTTATCTTAGCATTCCAAGCTCTAGGTGCTTGCTTCAACCCATACAATGCTTTCTTCAATCTACACATATGTATAGGAAAATTAGGATGTGCATAGCCCTCGGGCTAATCCATGTATACTTCCTCAATCAAATCACCATTGAGGAAAGCATTCTTCACATCCATATTCTCATAGTTGCCATTTTAGCAATGGGGTTGAATGTCTTCTCATAATCAAGACCATATTGTTGTGCATACTCTTTTGCTACAAGTCTTGCCTTGTATCTTTCCAATGTGCCATCTGATTTGCACTTCACCTTGTATACCCATTTGTAACCAATAGGCATTTTGCCTTCAAGCAAATCAACCAAATCCCAAGTGTCATTTCAATCAATGCTAAATATTCCTCATCCATTGCCTTACACCAATGATAATCCAAAATAGCTTCAGAAAACTTTATGGATCCCTTGAAGCTAGTGACTTTTGCCATATATGCATAGTTCCTCACTGTGTAGCCACTGTATGTAAGCCTATCCACCCACAGGCTTTCTAACTCTTTTCTGATCCCCTCAATGGAGGTGGTGTATTATGAGACTCTCCTCTCTCATGAGGTGGTACATATCTATATCTCACACTAGGAGTCACAAGTGATGGAATACCAAACTCACTATCCAAGCTATCAGTGCCGCCAGGTGAATCATAACCAGAAGTGAGTGGCCCTATAACATCATCAAGTTTGCCTTTCCCTTTATCCACATATCTCCCCCTCATTGACATACTCATGTTAGTTTGGATAAAGATGCTAATCTCCTCAATCTACATGTCCAAGGACTAACTGATGTAGTAGCATCTTTAGAAGGCCCAAAAATTTTTGCACTCTCATTTGTACTTGCATGTACATAAATCTCGTGACAAACATCATCATCATACATCAAGATTATCTTCTTTTCATGCCATGAATTCAACTCATCAAATACTACATCTCTTGAGACCAATGTCTCATGAGTAGAAGGATTGTAGCCTTTGTAAGCCTTCCTATCTTGTGTATACCCAATAAAGATGGCCTTTTCTGCCTTTAGATCAAGCTTCTTCCTCTTCTCATCTAGAACATGTACATATGCCAAATATCCAAAGACCTTAAGATGGCTAATATCATGCTTTATCCCATAAAGCCTCTCATGAGGAGTCACCTTATGTATCCCTGCCATTGGTATACAATTCATGACATACACAATAGTCATTACAGCCTTTACCCAATATACATTTGGTAGGATCTTCTCATTCAACATGGCTCTAGCTGATTCCATGATCACCCTATTTTTCCTTACGGCCACACCATTTTGTTGTGGTGTATACTTGCATGCCAATTGCCTCTTTATCCCATGGGCTACCAAGAAGTGATCAAAGTCTTTAGAGACATTCTCCACCACTATCAGATCTCAAGCATGAGATGTAACAAGCCAATTCTTTCTCCACATGTCTCTTGAAGTCCTGAAAAGAATCCATGACACCACTCTTGTGCTTCAACACATACAACCATGTGTACCTACTATAGTCATCTATAAATGACACACAGTAGCGTGATTCCCCAAGAGATGCATTCTGTGAGGGTCCCCATACATCAGAATGTACAATATGTAATGGTCTAGTAGTGGTGCTTACATGCCTCATAAATGGAAGCCTTGATTTCTTCCCAAATTGACATGATTGACATACATGTTTCAATTCCACATGCTTGAACTTAGGGAGTCCAAGTACAACTTGCTTATGGTGCATATTTTTCAACTTTTGAACATTTACATGACCTATCCTTCTATGCCATATCTCAATGTCCCTTATTACAACATTGTCATGTGAATACATAGCAGCATTCAAGGATGGAATTTTTGTATCCAATGTAAACATCTTGCCATTTCTTTTGCCTTTAGCATGTGTTTTCCTCCTTGACAATACTCTTCAATGTAGCATCCATCTCTCTTGAATCTAACTTGTAGATTTTATTCAACCATTTGTCCCACATTAAGCAAGTTCTTGGTAATGGAGGGTGCATGTAACACATCATATAGACTCTTTTTCTTGTCAGTGTACATGGGTGATTCCATAGCGGGTGATTCCGCAAAATGCATATTAAATTAATAAACGTTTATGAGTTTAGAGTACGCACTCATAATAAATTAAGGTTAGGATTTATTTCTAACCAATTGATTTATTTATGTAGCTGAAGACTGCTAGGTATTCACTTTTGTCAGTTTAATTGTATTATTTTACTAACGATTGTGAATGCTTCAGTTGATGTGTAGAGATAGCAGCAGTGGCTGAGGAAAGCATTGGAGTCTAGCGAGTATTCGACCTATGGATTATATTTTGATAGGCGCCACGCCTATATTTTGTCATGTCTATTGAGGCATCGATTATTTATCATTATTTTGTATGCGCCTATGCGCACGGATATGTTATTTCTATTTGGACATTGTGATTGGGTGTGCCAGACTCTTTGGGCACCGTCCGTTAGCTTTATTTCTATTTTTGTAAAAGCAAACTCAAAAGCTAAAAGCTTGTCATATTTTTGTAAATTGGGCTATTATTGAGCATGAAGATGGAAATATACATAAAATACATGCTTTGTGAAGCGCTCACACAAGGCATGGGGGGAGATTGAACCCAATTGGTCTCTTGCTCTTGTCGTTCATGCTTTTTACTTTGTAATTTGTGCAAAAAAGTAGAGTTCATTGTTCTTGGGGACCTTCTGGGATTCACTACGTAAGCATACAACGACCGATTTGTGCACCAGTGGTATCAGAGCGGAGCTGAGATCAAGAGCTTCCAATCGCTACCCATCTCGTGCGAAGGCGGAGCTCCTGGAACGATCGGGCTCTACGGTCAATCTCGTCGCAAACTGTCGATACAGGCAGACTTCTCGAGATCAAGAACCCCTGTTTCTGTTATCAGATCGCGAAGGACCAGGCAATACAGGCGGAGGACCACTCTCTCATCTCCATCATCAAGCTGTCAAACAGAGAGAGATAAGTGATAAATACCAAAATTTAATATTTCAAATCTTCAACCATTAAAGCTTGAGAAGCTTAGTTAAGCTTTAAAGAAGCTTCAAAGCTTCAATTTATCATCGTGGTATATCAGGATCTGCCCGCATTTTTCGCTGCCTAAGAAAAACGGCGCCCCCCCCCCCCACGAAATCAGACGATTAAGCTTTTTCAAGCTTAATCCATTAAGCCAAGCCAAACTACTCAAGTCAGACAAGATAAGTCATCTCCTGCAAGTCATCAAACTCCAGGTCCCGCACCTCAGAGATCAAATTCTATAAGTCAACTGTGATCAAGTTCTGCAAGTTTGCTAAGTCGGCTAAGTTCTGCAAGTCTGCAACTCTGTAAGTCAGACTAGTCAACTGGAGTCAGAACTGACTTGTGCTCAAAACTCCTAGAAGGGTTGTTCCTGCGCAGAAACTCCGAACTACAAAGTTGTTTGTTGGAAGGTATTCTACCCATACGCAGGTTTGCTGAAGCATTTTCAGCATATGAAGAGGGAAAAATCGCAGATTTTCTGAAGATTGAGAAAGAAATACCCAAAAAAACACATAAGCCTTGTAACCCCGAACTTGAGCTACGCTCATCCTGCTAACTTCATTTTGAGTGAGAAAGGTCTTTTGAGTTTTACAGGATGACAGAACCACATATGGATGATCCTATGGCTGAAGATGACCTACCTGAGCCTACGATGGAGGAAAAGCTGGACTTAATCATGATGCAATTGGAAGAAGAACGAAGGGCTAGGCAAGCATTGCAAGCGCAATTGGCAAAATTAAAAAGGGCGTCTACCGACAAAGAAGAACCTCAAGCTGAAGATTTGATTTGACATACCATCGACGCCACTCTTGAAGCTCAAACCATTCGCAAGGAATCAAAGATAAGTAAACAAAGTTTCAAATTTCACACTTTCAATGGTATACGAGAAGGAAAGACTATTCTAGCGTTCATTAGCCAGTTTGATGAATATTTCCATGAGGAAACTTATCCAGAAAAAGATAAAATCAAGTGTGTTACTAATCATTTGGTAGACAGAGCATCACTTTGGTGGGCTGTAGTACGCAAGAGCATAGAATGTCTTGCTACTTGGGAAGATTTCAAGAAGAAGTTCATGCAGAATTTCCTTCCACCGCAATTTCATGAGAAGGCTATCAAGCAATGGGATCTACTCCAACAACGGGATCGTGAGCCTATTCCTCAGTATACATAGCGTTTTTGGAATGCACTCCTCCAGCTACGCATGCTTGAAGACGTACCAAAGACGACACATAAGCGGAAGTATATGTCTGGACTTCTTGGGCATTACTACGCTGAAGTGAACATGTTCAAGCCTGCTACTCTTGAAGATGCCATTTCACTAGCTCACGACACTGAAGATAAGCTACGCGGTAGAGACAGACGACCACAGCAATTCCAAGCCAATGGTAATTATGGATCTAAACAATTCAATTCCAATTTTAGAAGATTTAATCCAGGTCATTTCTCTTCATCATCTTTTCGTAAGAATTGGGCTAAACCACCTGCATTACCATCCAATGTCAACCCAAATCCTAAGCTTATTCCACAGCTAAATCTAAATGTACCTAGACTTCCTGCCATTGCAAACAATGTAACCAAAGCCAAGCCAATAGTATGCTATAAATGCCACCAGCCTGGACATCTCGCAGCAAATTGTCATTCAAAGAAGCCACCAGCTCATATCAACTATCTTGTAGCCATGGACGAAGACGAACATGAGGATATGCCTGATTTCACTGAAGATGAGGACGACACCACTACTACTTCCGATACTTTACCAGGTATGCCTACTCCACATTCATTATTGACTATGAAATGTTTGGTGCATGGAAAGGAAAAGACTATTTTGCATGATGACGGTAGTACTCATGATTTTATTTCAGCAAAATTGGTAAAGGAATTGAAATTACAGACTGTACCTACGCATTATCGCATAAAAGCTGCATTTTTAGGCACTAGGTATAATGGTACACAGGAAGTGCAAGATTTAGAGATTCAAATTGGTTCATACATTGAAAGAAGAAATTTCTTAGTTGTTCCATTATAGTCGAGTGACATTATTTTAGGAATGCCTTGGCGACAACAGCATAACCCAAATATAGATTATTCCACGCACACAATGAATATTAATTTTCAAGGAAAATCTATTACATTATATGGTATGCATGCATCCAATGTTTTTCCACTGCTTTCGCATATTCAAGCTAAACGTGCATTACGCAAGAGTAGTAAATCATATCTCATTTGGGTGAATGAATTGCAAGGAAAATCATATGCACCCTAGGCATAAGGAATTTCTTGCATATTTTAAGGATTGTTTTGCAGAAGACCTACCACCAGGTTTACCTCCTTCACATCCAGAAGACCATAAGATAGATTTGATCCCTGGCACACAACCACCTTGCAAAGCACTATATAGGCACAACCAAATAGAGAAAAAAGAAATCCAGAGTCAAGTTGAGGAATTACTAAATAGAGGTTTGATTCGACCTAGCAGTTCTCCATTTGGTGCACCTGTATTGTTAGTCAAGAAAAAGAATAATACCTATCGTATGTGTATTGACTATCGAGCTTTAAATAAGATCACTGTAAAGAATAGGTATCCTATTCCTAGAGTTGATGACCTTATGGACAAACTGCAAGGTTCTTCTATATTTAGTAAAATTGACCTTAAGTCTGGTTATCATCAGGTGAGGCTAGATAAGTCTGACATATTCAAGACTGCATTCAGAACACAGTTTGGTCATTACGAATTTTTAGTCATGCCATTCGGATTGACTAATGCACCTGCTACCTTTAGTAGAATGATGAACCGTATCTTTTTGAAATATTAGTATTGTGTAATTGTTTTCTTTGATGATATTTTGGTGTTTAGTCAAAATGAGAAAGAACATTATGAGCATTTGTCATTGGTTTTTCAATTATTGAAAGAAAATCAATTGTATGCAAATCCTGAAAAGAGTGAATTCTTTAAGATGAAAATTGAGTATTTAGGCCATATTGTATCATCTGATGGAATTAAAGTTGATCCTAAGAAAATTGATGCAATATTGAATTGGCCTGTACCTAAAAACGTGCATGAGTTACGCTCATTCCTTGGTCTTGCTAGTTTCTATAGGAAGTTTGTACGTAATTTTTCATTACTTGCTTTACCATTAACCAAACTTCTGAAGAAAGGAATTGTTTATCAATGGACCGAAAATCAACATAAATCCTTTGACTTACTGAAACATGCATTAACCAATGCCCCTGTTCTATAGTTGCCTGACTTTAATAGACCATTCTTTCTAGTAGTGACCGATGCTAGTGGATCAGGAATAGGAGCCGTACTTATGCAAGACAATCATCCTATAGCATATTCTAGTTGTAAGCTGAAACCCTCTAAGCTGAAATATTCCACATATGACAAAGAACTATTAGCAGTTGTACAAGCATTAAGACAGTGGAAACACTACTTAATGGGTTCAGAATTTATGATAAAGACTGATCAGCAAAGTATTAGACATTTACTTAGCCAACCTCAAATCTCTGACTGTCATATCAAATGGGCTTCCTTTATTCAAAGTTTTCATCCTATCATTCAATACCAACCTGGAAAAGAAAATGTAGTGGCTGATGCATTGAGTAGAAGACCTGCCATTCATAATATTTCTGTCATATCTTTTGATTCTTTGATTGCTATGAAAGATACATATCACCAGGATATTACTTTTCATTCTGATTGGAATAAATTGATTGAAAATAATTTCATTCATGTTGATTCATTGTCATATAATGATGGATTTATGTTTTATGAAAAGAGATTGTGTGTTACTATTCCATTCCGATCTTTTGTTTTGAATGAAATTCATTGTCCCCCATATCAAGGTCATAGAGGTATCATATCTACATTACGTATGTTAACTGAAGATTTTTATTGGCCGCATATGGATGCAGATGTATCTAATTTTGTTTCTGAATGTTTGATTTGTCAAAGAGTTAAGAGACATCATGGTAAACAATATGGATTACTTATGCCTTTGTCTATTCCATCTAAACCTTGGGCACAAATTTCTATGGATTTCATTACTGGTTTACCAAATACTAAATCTAACCATGATATGATTTGGACAGTTGTAGATAGATTTAGTAAACAAGCATATTTCATTCCATGTAAGAAAACTTTAACAGTATCACAAGCAGCACAATTGTTTTTGAAAACTGTTTTTACTAACCATGGATTGCCAAAAGCTATCATTTCAGATCGTGATTCTATTTTTTGTAACAATTTTTGGATTACTCTCTTTGCTAATCTAGGCACAAAGATTGATTTCTCATTTGCATTTCATCCAGAAACTAATGGACAGACAGAAGCCACAAACAGCACCATTCTAGATCTTTTACGTGCATATACTATCTCTAAACCTCAGACATGGGACACTCGTTTGCATTTATTACAATTTGCATATAACAATACACCGCACACATCTACAAAGAAAGCACCGTTTGAAGTTATTTATGGATATAGATTATCTACACCTGTTGCATCTTTGTCTAATAGAATTCAAAGTGCTGATGATATTGCTAGTATGCATAACAGTATATTTGATGAGGTTAAAGATATGATTGCTAAAGCCCAACAATCATATACCAAACAAGCCAACAAGAAAAGACAAGCCATGAATTTCAAAGTTGATGATTATGTTTGGTTGAGAATAGAAAAACGTAGACTGCAAAGTGTAGATAGACATCCACTTGTCAAATTAGCTCCTAGATTCTATGGACCATTTAGAATCATTCATAAAATTAATGACAATGCATTCAAGTTAGAATTACCATCTCATTGGAAAATTCACAATACATTTCACATTAGTTTATTGAGACCATTTAGAGGCCAATTACCTGTCCACCCTGTTTATGAAAACCCACCTTTATTAGAGGAAGAGACTGAAATCCTTGAACTAGAACCTATCATAGACACTGACTTTATGACCACTAGAACTGGCCGAAGGTATTCTAGATATTTAGTTAAATTTAAGAACCATCCTGTAGAAGAAGCACAATGGATGCACGCTAGAGACTTAAATGCTTTTCCCACTCTGTCAGCTCCACATTGAGCTAATAGCAATTGAGGTCAATTGCTATCCCACCCCGGGGGTATGATGCCAGGAGGCATATTCCACTGTGGATTCCATGAGGTTTTACGGTGGATTCCGTAAACTTTGATGACCGTGGCTCATACACAAAGTGGATTCTTTGTGCGAGAAGTTGATCGGGACGCCTGTCCTTTTCGGGCTTTTCATTAATTTAGTGTGTACATGGGTGATTCCATAGCGGGTGATTCCGTAAAATACATATTAAATTAATAAACGTTTATGAGTTTAGAGTGCGCACTCATAATAAATTAAGATTAGGATTTATTTCTAACCAATTGATTTATTTATGTAGCTGAAGACTGCTAGGTATTCACTTTTGTCAGTTTAATTGTATTATTTTATTAACGATTGTGAATGCTTCAGTTGATGTGTAGAGATAGCAGCAGTGGCGGAGGAAAGCATTGGGGTCTAGCGAGTATTCGACCTATGAATTATATTTTGATAGGCGCCACGCCTGTATTTTTTCATGTCTATTGAGGCATCGATTATTTATCATTATTTTGTATGCACCTATGTGCACGGATATGTTATTTCTATTTGGACATTGTGATTGGGCGTGCCAGACTCTTTGGGCACCGTCCACTAGCTTTATTTCTATTTTTGTAAAAGCAAACTCAAAAGCTAAAAGCTTGTCATATTTTTGTAAATTGGGCTATTATTGAGCATGAAGATGGAAATATACATAAAATACATGCTTTGTGAAGTGCTCACACAAGGCATGGGGGGAGATTGAACCCAATTGGTCTCTTGCTCTTGTCGTTCATGCTTTTTACATTGTAATTTGTGCAAAAAAGTAGAGTTCATTGTTCTTGGGGACCTTCCGAGATTCACTACGTGAGCATACAACGACCGATTTGCGCACCAAGCTTCTCACCTACTATCTGGGTGATAGTATTCCCCTCTCCATTGTTTGCCATTCCAAAGTCTTTAGCCTTGCAAAACAAGATTTAATGTGTAGATTCAATTACCCCAAAATGCCAGCAGGTAATGCACAACCAATTTTTATTGAAAATTTGCAGCAATAAACACTATTGCATTTTCATCAATAATGTGCTTTGTTTCCAAGTATGTGTATGAGACATACATTTATTTGACCAGTTGCACTTGTCCAATTTAGAGCTCAAATAGCTCCAACAACAACTGGTAAATTTCTGCTTGCAATCTTCCTGGTACCATAAGAGAAAGGGTACTTTGTTCTAAACGACATGTTCCGGTACCCACATGGGGAGGCACAACCTCCATAGCCTATCACTCCTTTAGCCAACGGAAATCCAGGCCCCAATGTGGTATCTGATGTGCCAGATTCAGGCAATGCAGAACCTCAAATAGACATTCAGTAGGAAGAAAGGGAGTTTCCAAACTCTTCAGTTGAGGAGACTGCAATCTATGAAGACAATTATGGGCTTGAGGCTGCTCCAACAACTGCATAAGAGCAAGCTCCTCCTCCTGATGAAGAGACAAATCCTGAGGAAGCGCCACAGAAAACCTATGCCTCATCTGTGCCCATTTCTACTGTAGCAACACCAAAGGCTTCCCTAGTGCAGGCTGATCGAGGATTATCCTCTTCTCGAGTTCTACATCCTGCGCAGTCCTACACCTCCGAAATCAACGGCAAGGCATATGTTTTTCCTTCATTGAGTTTGAAGATTTTAGCTCAGCTTAGAGTGCTATAGAGACTTCTCCACTCCCCTTCAGTGGACGCCAGGTTATTGCGAAAGAGAAACGGCCGATGCCTGCTGCTCTACGAGCTGGCAGAGGGAGGTTTAATCAAGGCAGCATGCAATCCAATCTCTTTCTCGGATACATCGTTCTCTGCTCATCCAACTGTATCTGAGCAGGAAGGGGATTTACTATTTTGAGGACCTCTTGTGCAGCCATGTTGTCAGTTCGAGGGCTTGATATTTCTTGGGAAATTAGCCAACCCGCCACCATTGATGATTCAAACACACGTAGGTCATTTCATGGTCGGGATTTTGTAGCCACTGCCATATTTATGACAGCCAAAAGTGTGCATTGTCACAAAAGCATTAGCCACTACAAGCACCACCTGTTATGCCTCAGTTAAGGAGCCGGTCTAATAAGCCCACATGACTCACTTACTGATTAACGCTTAGCTTGAGAAATAGGTCTATTTTCCTATCTCTGAATGGCCATGTGAGGTGGCAGGGGCTATTATGGAGGTCGAGGTTCCGGGAGGGGAGATGATTTCAATAGGGGACATGGTGGTGGAACTGTGGGCATACAATTCCTTGACTTTCTTGTCCATGTGCTCTGATACCATGAAAGAAACGAGAGAGAGAGAGAGAGAGAGGGACAAAGGTCAAGCAATAAGGAGAGCAGCCATGCTCTCTATTTATCTTCCATTATCTTCCACACACTTATTGTGTTCATACAACCAAACGATACTGAAGTATAACTTAGATGTAACCATGGTTGAGTCAGTGTGACCCAAACCTTATTTAACTAAGATAATCAAACCAAACCAAAGATACATGAGCTTGAATCTCAACACCCTCCACTATTTATACTTGCAACTTAATTAAAGCATGACAAGCATAGATTTATGGTACCATCAGCAGCAAAAAACACGAGCATGCCATTGACTATAGTGGAGTTGCTAACCTATAACATATATAGCCTAGCTTTCTCCTTAGATCACGACCCCAATTGATATGGCAATAGGCTCAATGAACATGTATTGAAACAACATGGTGTCATTGCCAAAACTAGCCCTCCAAGCACTTCACTACCATATGCAAGAGCATGCAAATATCAAAACATTGTCTTGATATGTCAATCAACCATCCATCAAATATGCACACTCTAGTATCTCTCCCTCGTTTATGAGCTAACAAGAAAACCACTTTGCATGATGCAGAGCTCAAGAATCATGACAAAAGCAGCTACCAGTTCATTACTAATGACAAAAATGCTATCAATATAATTGTAGGTACTAGTCTTCACCTCAATTATACTCTTTTTTGCACCCAAGAGGCCGTAAAAGACCAAATTTTCATGCAAAATGAAATGATTGCGGATCGATGAGCTAGAGTTTTCCTAGATGGAGTTCGATGCCATGAACCCAATGCAAGTCTTAGTTCGTTGATCAGAGTTCGTTGTTTGACCCCAGATTTAATCCCCGCAAGGTTTCACATTATGAAGTAGCTACATGATCCTAGAGCTGTGCATCACAGGTCCTAGGTTTATATATTTCAATGTCACAAAGCCATCCGACTAGACGGATCTCGAATGCGAGCTCATTTGCCCCTCAAAAAGTAAAAAATCCACTTCGCTTGCACTATGAACACAAAGAGATGAGCTAGATATTTTAAGTTTAAAATCTTAACCTTGATTAAAGAGGAAATAACCCAAAAAACCAGTCATGAGGAGGGAGGGGGCGCAAATTTTTTTCCACCCCAATTTTTTGGAGATTCGTGCCTCTCCGATACTGGGCATAATCAAGAAATGACTATACATCCCTAATCTACTCTTTGAGGGCTCTGTTTTGGGTGTAAGCCTGTTGATTTTCATGTAGGGAATAAAATTTTGATTTTTAGTCTTTCTCTCTCCTCTCTCCTCTTGCTACCTGTTCACACGCGTGATTCTATGGGAGAAGGGGGTGGAGTTTGATGCAAGATGCGGATAGAATGATGGTGCTAGAGCGAAGGAGATCGTAGATCGAACTGTGAGAGAGCGTCAGCGGCCAAGAATGAGCATCAACGGCCTCCCAACCATGAAATACGTGTCTCCAAAAGCGTGAGACTATGCGTAAGTAATATATTTATTTGTATAATAAATGTTTGTTGGAATTGGTTGCAAATGGTTGCCTTTGTTTGATAATGCTAAAATTTATCAAAAATCTTGAAGAAAACCAAAAAATTTAGTCGTATAACAATTTATATCAAAACATGCAAAACCCGCCAATTATGTGGTTTTCATAGAAATGATAAATTTTGAGGGTTTTTTGTGATTTTGGGATTCACGTGGATTAGAAATGAATATAAAATCAATTCTTGATTATTGTGATTAGTCCCAACCCATAAATCAGAAATATCAAATTTTTTATCTAAATAAATGAAAAAAAATAGTGAAAAAGGGAGGAAAATTAGGTTTTTGTGTTAGAAAAATAGAGAAAATATGCTTTTTGTTTGTGGATGTATGACATGGCTAGAGCATGAGGGATAAGCCTCAATTCAGTCTTGTCTTTATGTTAAAGTACAAATTTTACCGTTTTTACAAGAAAAACACATGAAAAACCCACTTTCTACACCTATCAACGATGCATAACCTAAACGATAAGGGGAAAGAGGGGTTTTGTTGTTGCTTAGTTGTTGATTACATTAGAAATTCTGATATATTTACTTATGCATACTATATAGGATGTTTATAATTTAAGTTTAAGAGGATCTAGCAACACGAGGATGCTCAGTGCTAACCCTTAGCAATGTAGCATTATGTGTAGGTTGAAATCACTGAAAGAAATGTATTTGCACTTCACAATGCTGATTTTTAAAACAAAAAATGTTTGAGCACTATGACCGTACACAATCGCATTGTGCATATCACATGGTGTAATTCCTAGACGCATTGCAATTGGTTTTTTTATACATATGACTTACGCTGAGTTGTGAGATACCTAAGCTGCAGGTTTAGAAGATCGGGTTTCTTGGGAAATTGTTAAGTGAGGAAATATCTTATCTCTTGGAATGTTTTAAAATAAGAGTAGAGTTTATGACGCATGTGTTATTTGTGTTAGCGGCGCATCGAGGGGCCAATCCCCGAGTTGCATGAGAGTTGCAGTGGGGCCACAACATTCAACCGAGGGGTGCCTTCTTCTTTTTGTGCTTTACGAGGTGTTTTAACATCAATATATGTGTAGGGACTCCCTTTGAGGAGTGTGGGAAAGGTTTAACCATTGGACTTCAATTTAAAACAAACATGAAATTTACGATAGAAGTTAGGGTAGTGTGTCCCTTAGATGCTCCTAGCGGCAAGGCCGAGGGGGTGTGCTCTTTGAGTGTAGAGAGGCCTAGCGAGTGCTTAGAGCCAGTGTCGGATTGTTTTAGGTCCCGATAGGTAGTGCATTTTCCGGGAGCCGCTAATAAGTGGTAGCTTTCAAATCTTGGCTATAAGGGACTCATTATTTTTCTTAGTTTCTAATTGGGAGCCACCTTGAAGTGGTGGATATTAAATGCATGTTGATTAATACGTCGGTCATCATCGTGACGCTTAATCCAAGGAATCCCCATAACCCAAAATATACTTTGTCCATCCTAAATGGTTTAGACTATTTTATCCTTTGCCCCGAAAGTGGTCATATGGTCGACAATTTTATTCTAAATGGTTTAGTGGGATCTTTGGTGGTCGACTATTTTATCCTTTGCCCAAAAGTGACACCATGATTGAGTTTTGGCCATATGGGAAAATACCCATGGAGCGACATTTTAGATTAATAGTCCATGGAAATTAGAGAAAACACCAAAAAGAAAAAGTGAGGCTAAGAGGGCACATTCATCCACTAAGGATGACGACTCTTTAGATGAAAAGACTGTGATAACAATGATTAATATGCTCATAATTATACATGACTCCCATCTGAGAATACATCCAATGCTAGTGCCTAATATAGTTGGGTACCGTAGTGCAATTCATAAGATCCATAAAGCATTGGATGATGTCTATGTGTGTGGAAGACCATTGTTAGCAAGATCAAAGGTTCTATTGGAGCCTATCCAAGGTTCTAGCAAAGTGGTGGTAGATGAGAATAGCCTTTCTAAAGTACCACTAGTGAGTGATGGGGTAGGTTCCCTATTGTGTCATATTGGACTCCCTAAACCACTTTGTGAGTTGGTAGAAAGGGAAGTCCATGGAGCAAGTACCCTTCCTACACAAATAAAGGTGGAAACGGAAGAGATTAGAGACCTTGACATGTGGATATTAAGTCAAGACAAATATGAAGAACTTGATGACCCAGTCTTGATCCCAAAGAAGAGGAATAAATGTCCTCCTTATAGGGATCTCCCAGTGTTTCATGGCCTACTAGATGAGGATCCAATGCTGCATTTGAAAGAGTTTGGCCTGACTTGCCTTGCAAGTGGGTTTGATGATCTACATCGGAGTCTTGTGTTCTCGAATACCCTAAGGGAGAGGCCAGTAAATGGTATTGGAGCCTTGGAGGCTTGTGGGAATTATGTGATAGATTTTTGGATGAATATGAGAAGAAGGTTCCCATGACTCAACAGCTTATGCAGATTCAACAAGAGTTGTATACCTTTGTCAAAGAGTACACGAGAGCATTTGATGACATTCTGAAGCTTTTGCCAAGGAAATTCAGTCAATTACGAGAAGACGTGCTTGGTGAACTCTTTGTTAGCGGCTTGGAAACAAATATGAGAAGAAGGTTCCCATGACTCAGGTCTTGGGATAGCTTATGCAGACTCAACAAGAGTTGTATACCTTTGTCAAAGAGTACACGAGAGCATTTGATGACATTCTGAAGCTATAAATTTTATTGAATGTTAGTCATGTTGGATGTGCAAATGACAGGTATACTAGGGATAATCGTGGCATTAACTATAATGATCTTCAGGCCTAGGAACCCTCACATCATCCTAGTGTAGCCAATCCCATGTTCCAAATCCATGAGCTAGATAGAAATGGGTGTAGAACTAATAGGGGAAGTAAAGTGGTTAAGCAACTCATCAGCCTTCTAAGTTTGAAACAAAATCTTGTTAATGAGATGATGCCCCACAACATAGCTGGTATATGCTACCATGTGGAGGCTATCTCAACCATTGAGAACCAGGGTAATAGGGAACATGGGATTTACAATGGTAAAGACCCTATTGGAAGAGAGGGAGAGACAAAGAGTGGAGTAGAGCCATGAGCTTCAACTCATCTTCATTATCTTCTCATTATTCATTACTTGACTATAATAGGTTTTACACTAACCATCATATAACTATGGTTAGATCAAGTCTACACCGACTTATTCAATGTCACACATGTACATCTGTATCTAGCTGGTGTCGGTCAGTCACATAGACATAAACAAGTACATGTGGAGCTTGATTTCTAACACTCCCCCTCAAGCTCAAACCATCCGCAACACTCCAAGTAGCCACCTAAAATAGATGGACTTTTCTTTACCAAGTGATTTGGTAAAGATATCCGCTACATGGTCTTCAGTCTTCACATGCATCAAGTCAATTTTCCCTGCTAGTACCTTTTCTTTGATGAAATGATAATGAAATTCAATGTGTTTAGATCTTGCATGGTAGATGGGATTACTTGTAAGCATCAGACTGCTCATATTATCACAGTGCAGCTTCACATGCCGCTAACGCCACACCCATGTACTTAGCTTCTCTACTAGAAAATGCAACTATAGCCTATTTTTTACTTTGCCAATTGATCATGCTACAGCCCAACCCAAATGCATATCCACTGGTCTCTTGTCATAGAGGCACAACCAACCCAGTCAGCGTTAGTGTACCCTGTCAAGTCAAGGGGTTTCCAATATGCATAAAACAACCCATAATCTATTGTACCCTTTACATATCTCATGATTCTCCTGACTGCATCCAAATGCGGTTTGTGAGGCTTCTGCATGAATTGACTAATCAGCCCCATAGCATAGCTCAAGTCACGTCGAGTAATAGTCAAGTAGATCAAGCTGCCCACCATCTGTCTATACATGGTAACATTCTCTATCTCAGTTGCAACATCAATTTGCAACTTGTGACATTTTGGTCTAGGGGTGTATCCATAGCCTTACATTAAGCCATACCATACTTCTATAACATGTCACAAGCATACTACTTTTGCAATAACCATATGCCTTGAGGCTTAGACACTACCTCAATTCCCATAAAATATTTCAGCTCACCAAGATCTTTGACTTTGAATTTAGCTTGCAACAATGACTTTATTTTAGCAATGCCACTCTCATCATCTCTAGTAATGATTAAATCATCGACATAGACAACTAGAAGCACATAGCCATGATCTGTCTTCTACACAAATAAACTATGATCTGCATCACCCAATCTAAATCCATCATGCTGTAAATATTTGTTTATTCGAGCATTCCAAGATCTGGGAGTGTGTTTTAGCCCATATAATGCCTTTTTCATCTTGCATACATGTGTGGAAAATCCGGATGCACATAGCCTTCAGGCTTCTTCCATATAAACAGACCACTCATAGATGTACTAACTGCAAGGGTATTTTCAGCATTACTTGTGATGACTAATCCATCAGTAGGCACTCTAACTAGATTCACATACCAAGAAGCTAGCTCGTCAAAGACAACTTCTCTGCTTATCAATGTCTCATGAGTAGACGGCACATAGCATTTATAGGTCTTTTTATCCTATGCATAACCCAAAAATATACTCTTGATAGCCTTAGGATCCAATTTCTTCCTCTTTCATCAGAAATATGCACGTATGCAATGCATTCAAAGACCTTTAAGTTCCTAATGTCAGGCTTATGATCATACAACCTCTCATAAGGTGTTACATCATGAATCATGGATGTAGGGGTTCTATTCAGCACATATACAACAGTCACCATTGCTTCAGCCAAGTAAGCATTAGGCAAACACTTTTCATTCAGCATAGCTCTAGCTGACTCCATCAGTACCCTATTTTTCCTCTCTGCTATACCATTTTGCTATGGTGTATAGCTGTAAGTAAGTTGTCTTATGATCCCACTTTGCAAGATATCTGCCAAACTCTTTAAAGACATATTCTCCGCCTTCATTTGACCTAAGACAAAAGATATAGCAACCCACCAACTCATTTTCAACATGCTTCTTGAAATCTCTAAATGCATCAAACACTTCATCTTTATGTTTCAATGTGTATAGCCAAGTGTACTTGTTGAAATCATCAATGAAAGATACATAGTAACGAGCACCTCCAAACAAAGCATTATGAGATGGACCCCAGACATCAAAGTGTATCAACTGCCAAGTGTACCTGCTGAAATCATCAATGAAAACTACATAGTAACAAGCACCTCCAAACAAAGCATTATGAGATGGACCCTAGACATGAGAGTGTATCAACTGCCAAGTGTACCTGCTGAAATCATCAATGAAAGATACATAGTAACGAGCACCTCCAAACAAAACATTATGAGATGGACCCCAGACATCAGAGTGTATAAACAACTGCAAGGGTCTCGAGCTCTTATTCACATGTCTCATAACTGGAAATCGTGCCAAATTGACACACAGGACATACATGGCTAAAGTCATTATACTTGAATTTGGGCAATCCAAGTACGACTTCCTTGTGCTACATAGATTTTAGCTTTTGTACATTAACATGGCCAATCCTCTTATGCCAAATCTCAACATCCTAAATAGCACCCTCATCATGTGCAAACATGGTTGCCTTAAGTTCTTGAATGGTCACATCTAATGTAAACATCCTGCCATCCCTTCTACCTCAAGCAATTAATTTGTAGTCATTACCATATTCTTCAATAAAGCAACCATCTTTATTGAATCTAACATGTAGATTTTTTTCTCCCATCTATCCCACTGACAAGAGATTCTTTGTTATTGACGATACATGCAATACATCATGCAGGCTCTTTTTCTTGCCATCAGGCATGATCAACAGAATAATCCAATGTATTGAATGTCATGTTGGGTGTCATCCCCAGTACAAACATAACCATGTGAACCTACAACCAACTCATCAAACCACTCTCCATGGGGTGTCATATGGTTAGAATCCCTAGAATCAATGTACCATCTCTCATCTCTTTTATACCTAGGTGCATTCTTGGATGACACATGCTGCATGGCAAACAACCTGTCACCCTGCTCATCATGAGCACCTTCTAGAAGATGCATAGTTTCCATGTTGTCTACCCTTAGCCTTCATATCTTCCTACTTCTTATGACAATCCTTTGCAATGTGCCCATATGTGCCACAATAATGACAGTCCTTATCCTTGTTGTGCTAATCATTCAACTGCTAGGATCTACCACCTTTGCCTCGGGTTGATCTCCGCCTGCCCCTAAAGCTGCGCTAGCCTTGTGTATTTGTGCCATGCCAATTACTCTATTTTTTATGTCCATAGGTGTTTCGAGTGTCTCCACGACCTTGAAGAGAGTCATAGCCTCTACCGCCTCTGCCAAGCTGGCTAGAATAAAGGACAATGTCTCTGCTTTGAGACATACTAGAACGTGTGTTCAATCCAAGCTTTACTTCCTCATGCAACAACAAGGCTAATAGATCTAACAGAAATAGATGTATCAAATGCTTTATATTCCTTGCCAAGTCCATTCAGAGTGACAGAAATCATATCATCCTTAGATACATGTTATCCAATAGTGGCAAGCTGGTCTGCTATGGTCTTTATCTCTATCGTATAAGCCTGGATCCTTCTACCATTCCTAGACATGTTGTTGAATTGCTGTTTTAGCTAAATCTTATGTGCATATGTTACATTTCCATAGTTCTTCATGAGTATGTCCCAAGCATCCTTCGGGGAATCATGTATAGTGGTCTATATTTCCATAGCATCAGATATACATAAGGAAAACCAATGCAACACTTTGCATGCTCTCTCTATCCACTGTTTATGAGCCCTTTTCTATTCATTAGTGTTGAGTGTGAAATATGTTGGTTTTTGGGCTGATTTTTTGTTTTTTAATATGATAAATGTTGTTTATTTTGAAGTGTTTGGAAAGGTTTGGATAAGTTTGAAGGGTTTTTTATGGTTTTTGATGAGGATGTTTGGTTCTGTAAGGTATGATTTTCTTCAGTTTTGTTCAGTTTTGTTTCTGTTTTGGTAGTAGAGATGGTTGAATGAATGTTTTGAGAGATGATTGAAGTGGTGTGAAGAGGTTTATGAAAGATTGAATTGGTTTTGTTTTGGTTTTTATGATTTTTATGGGTTCTGTTGATCTTCTGTGTTGTTCTGTAAGCTTCTGTAGCTCTGTTGTTCTGTACTTCTGTTGCTTTGTGGTTTTGTTCTGTTGTTTCTGTTGAGTGTTATGATGGATGTGTGGATATTTTGGGAAGTGTTTTTGTCTTAGGGAAGGATGAATGGAAGCTCTATCCAAGCTAATTGAAGTGAAGAAGTATGTGGGAGCTTTCACTCAACCGCCAAGACCCACAAACCGCTTATTGTTTCAAGCGTTCCAAGCCGAGCACTAATGGCTACCTCTCACATAGCCGACGCGCCATCCATATCTACGGGTGTAGTGAGCTTACCTTGATGCCCTTCGAGTTACCTCCTCTCCCGCGCACCCCGATAGCTCCACGATCCAAGTGCAAGCTTCAAGCAAGCTCCATCCTCAAGCTCCAACCTCCAAGCTCCATTGCCGCAAGCAAGAGAAGAAAAGAGAAGAGAAGAGAAGAAGAGAGGAGAAGATGGAGAGCTTCTCCTCCTCGGTCCCTCACCCTCACACACTCACTCCCTCACACTCTCACACTCCCTCTCTCAAGAACAAGCTCAAGCAAGTAAGAACAAGAAGAAGAAGAAGAAGAGGAGAGCTACTTTTGGCCACACACAAGAATGAGCTTCTCATTCACTTTTCAACTTTATATACAAAACCCTAAATCCCTTTTGGGCGGTCATCCCCTTTTCCCCTTTTTACATGGCCGGCCGTAGCCTAGGCCCTTTTTCCCATTGTCCTTCTATCTTCCTAGCTTCCTTTCCACCGCCCGTCTACATTTACAAATTGCACGGGTGAGAGCCCGGTGCTCTTTTACAAGATTTCAGGGTGCACCTTTTTATTTTAAAATGCGCCTTTCCCCTTTTGCCTTTGCCTTGGACTTTTAAGGTTGCCCTTGCGCTTTTGGCCTTTTCTCCTTTTCTTTCTTCAGTCGGGCTACCTTTTTTCCTCCTTTGCCCTGCATCTTTTCCACTTCTTTTTTCTTTCTTCGTGATGGGGTTAACATTACCCCCTCCTAGACGAGTGCTAGTCCCATGGCACTTACTGTCGTAGGTAGCAGGCTATAGCATGCACCGAAGACGTGGGTGACGAGGACGCTTGTGGTTTCCGTGGAGGAGGTTTGGTGGTGGTGTGGCAGAAGGTCCTGGGGGCCTATTGGTGGTCAAGGTGGCTGGTGAAAGGTTGTTGGAGTTGGCGGTAGGGTGATGGCCAGCACAAATGTTGGTTTGTTGGGGAGTCTACACATGACGATTCTTTGTGGGCTTGTCGGATGGTAAGGGATAAGCATTCAGAGTTGGGTGTTGATGAAGAGCGAACGACACTTGCATTGGAGTCTTCAACACCTGCAATTGAAAACCTCTCCTGTGGTCTCTTCCTAAGGGGTAGTGCTAGTCTTCTTATCGTGCACAAGATAAATTTTGATTAGTTTGGGAGACAGGTCGAACTCTAAGTAATCTTGGAGTATTGTCCTGCACTTGAGGACCCAAACCGTGTATATGCTTTGGTGCAAATAGTATGTGAGTGCTCGTGAGTATTTAGGTTATACTTAGTTAGAAGACTGTCAATGTGGTTCCTTGTATAGCAATGGGTTAGTGTAGCAAGGGGCTAAGTTGATGGAAAATTTTGTCGATGAAGATGGGAAAAGTACACTTGAATATTGCTTGAGACATCATTATGGTCTTATCAAGGCCATGTAGCATAATTGAGCTCCTTGATGTCTTAGCTTTTGGTAGCTAGTGGCTACTCGTAGAAAAGTATGTTGTACTTGTCCAGTGTCTTTCATGCCTTGCTTACCACTATTGATTGTAATGGCATTGAGATGAGTGCGAAAGAATTGTGCAAGTGGTTCAGGGTGACAAGTCTAACCGTAGGCGAGGTGAGCTCCCAAGGTATGTCCTGCTCTTGATGTGCCCTGAACAATTGTGGGGGATGTACAAAGGGCTAGGGGATTAGGGACGGAGCCAGCCGACCAAGGTCACTGGACGTACCTAATTTGAGGACCCCTAGGTGCGGTGCTGTGATTGTGTGTGCTTTTTTTCTTTTTCTTTTTCTTTATTTATTTATTTATTTCTTCTTCTTTTCTTTTCTTTTCTTTTTTCCTCTCTCTCTTTTTTTTTTTTTGGTGGAAAAAGTGAATACAATTAATGCCATACATTGAGACTGTTAGCCTTTCATTTGGATTGCGAAATGTTGGGATTCAAAGGCTATGAAGAATTGATATTACAGAGATGATTGTGTCGCCAGCCTTGATGCTAGAGGAACTATTGTTGAGATGAAGAGATACACTTGAGATTTTGCAAACCTCTTTGTAACATGTGAGACATCGAACAATTGCGGTAGCACTTGGAGTGAGCTGTGCATGGACAAGGGTAGAGCATCTTGCAAATTGAATCCTGGATGATGAAGAGACGTTCACCCTTGTTGAGAGCGTGGCTCCTGCCCAAACATAGAGTTTGGCCAAGAAGGAGGAGGCAATCTTTGGCCATTCTCAGTTTGCAATATGTGCTTTTTCTGCAGAGGTGTCCTTGGGTTCTCATCTAGTGGCGTTTTCGTCATGGCTTTTGTTTTTTGGTATTCCTGTCACTGCCTCCATAATGGTTCTTTGTGGGCTTGGTGGTCTTGTGGTGACTTGGATGTGAAACGCTTCTAGGCATTGACCTGTGTCATTCTGCATCAACTTGCCGCTTCATGAGAGTACATGCATGGTATACGCCGCACACTAATGCTGTGGCATGTTGCAGGTTTCGAGTCTCGACTTTCTTGACTCGAGGGTTCTTCGGCCTTCGCCCTGGGCAATGTCACTTAGGGCCCCGCTTCTTGGCATACCTCTTGATGGTGGGCACATAGCGCTCTGGTGGAGGGGCCCGTGCCACACGCTCCCGCCTTCTGCGAAGAGCATCTTTGCAAGCCAACTCTCCTTGATTCTCCATGCGTTCCGCCAAAAAAGGAAACCTGCAAGACGCAATCCAAGGGTTTGACCTTGATACAGGATACAACTGTTTGCATGGAAGGGATTTTAGTGTGGTTTATGAAGCGCATATGACAAGAAGGGGAGGGGTGAGGCATGCGGTGTTTGTTGTAGGGGAATGGTCCCCATGCTGATGTTTGTGTTGCCTCTAGTCATTAGCGGATATTAGTTTATGCTAAGTTGCGTGAACTGGTTGTCGGTGGAGTGGGACAGGGTACATCCTCGGGAGGATAGACCAAAAAGGGAAGAAGGTGTACAGGAAGGGACTACACCCTGTCTACACCATCAGAGTTGTTGGTCAAGGCCTCCTATGGCGGCAATATGGGTTGGATGCCCTTCACTTGGAGGTGGGGTTGGTCACCCGACTTGTAAAAGTGTGATGTGAGGAGGACCTGAAGAGCTTAGCCTGTCCAACCCGACTCTTCTCCCTGCGCTTGACTATCATTGCTTGTGTGTGTTGATATTGTTTATACATGGTGACACAAAAATAAGTGTTTATTTATATACATATCTATGAATCCATGTCACATCACGAGGATAAGAACCAAGTGTAGAACTCGGGGTTGTACCCGAGCGTGGCACACACATCTAGTATTCGTGGCAGCTGACTTAATACTGATAGATACTTTGCCACGTCGAGTAGCATGGAACCTTGACCAAGTCTACTGGCAATATGTAACTCCTCCTCAGTGAGAACCTTATCAATCAAAGGGCCCTGGAGCCTAGTCCCAGCTAAGCCCGTACCCCAAATGTCAGTGAGCACTCGAAGGGAAGTTGGTGCCACGTAGGTTGGGTCTCTTTGAGATCGCCATTTGGCCAATCGCTCTTTTGAGACCATCATGATCTGAGCCCCTAGTTCGGCCATTACAACGCAGCTTTCGCAGCAACGCTGCTCAAATTGACTCTGGCCTGCTGACAGTCGCTTAAGTAGCTCTATGTCTACGAGATTCGGTCGGCAGAGCACTTCATTGAACGTGACGGTTAAGCACAGTTTGTTAGCCTCCTCGTCGGGGATGAGTTGCATCTGTTCATGTAGGAGCCTATCGTAGTGCCTGTTAAGATGTTCTTGTTCTTCCCATGATAGAGGAAAGGTCAAGTAATCTCCAAGCTACTCCTTGGGGATCGTGCCCACGTCCGCAAGGACGTAGACACGTGCGACCACTTTGAGCTTAGCATCCAACTCAGTTAAGCATTCTGTGACACTTCTATGTTCAATGAGGGCTAGCTCGGTTACTATCTCATGCAAAGTCCTAAGAGTTTCCTTAGGCTTTAGCATGGCTGGGGGCTCAGGTCTAGATGAGCAAGATTGGTCAACGCTAGGATTTCTTATGCTCTTGGGGTTCTCACGGTTCTCTTGAGGTTTTGCTGCTATTTCGTCATGGTTCTTCTCGGATGTGACTGGTATGGATTTGTCACCCTGTTGTGACAGCGTTGTATCCACTCTTGATTGATCAATGTGAGTTCTATTGTCAGTGGATAGAGTGTTGCAAGCAACTGTTGATGGCAACTGTTGCTTTGGTTTGTCAGAGCACATAGATGTGACTGAGGTTTCACCGCTATTAGGAGAGACATCAATGGGTTCATTGGTGGATGGACTTGATGCTTTATTCCCCAGCTCTCCATCGCTCTTGATGTTCTTGGGCCCCACGTCCACCTGTGGTTGTTGTTGCCTTATGTGTTTTCTCCTGTTTTTCTTGGTCAGCGCAGGTGCATCTAATAGCTCAGGACCTTGGGCTAAGTCGACCACTGACGTGCTTGGTTAGGCCTCAGCATTTCCCTTCACTAGTGTGTCCTCATGGGACACAGTCGTGGCTTGCTGAATAGCCTTACCAAGCTGTGAGGGCACAGCTACCTCCCTTTTCAGGGAGTATAGCTCTTCAACCAACTCCCTTGTGTTTAACTCCTCCAGCCTAGGCTTTAGGCACTTTGAGAGTGCTGGAGTTGTTAATGAAGTTGGTTGCGACACCTCCTTCACATGTAAACCACCAAGGACACGTTCCGCAAGGGGCATTGTCACGGCCAAGGGCTGTGACTGCTGTGATCCCTGTTTGGAAGTAGTGGTGGCTAGTTTAGTGGACTGGCTACCATTGGTAGATTGCAGTGTCAAGTCCCTAGGCAGATCAGAAGTGGTCGTGCCTTTTGTTACCCTTTGCACCTTCACTTGTGTAGGTTAAGCAACGGCACGAGGCTGATGCTGCCGCGCTTCACGTGTCACTTTAGGTGAAGAGGATGTAGGAGATCTGGGACTCCTACGTGGGCTTGGCACTGCCTGGAGAATTTGTTCGTGATTGTTAGACGATTCTGTCATTCGCTTTGTTGAGTGATCAACCTTATTATGAGCAATGTTGTGCCTGTGGTGCCCATTATCCTCTTCGAAAGTCAAGGGCTCCTTGGGCACTAATGGGCCTTGTGCATGCTTGACAATTACCTCTAATATCTACTTGCTAAGTACGATAGGCTGGGGATCTACTTTTTGATAGGCCATGTTTGGTTTCTTGATTTCAATAGTGAGGGGCTCGATCACTCCAATATTTTTGGTTCGAGACTTGGCCTTTCATTTAGTTTTTCTCCTACGCCTCTTTGCTTTGGACATAATTTGGGCTTCTGATAGAGGTGGCTTAGCAGGGAGTTTGGGTACCCAAATCCAATGATTGCCTGCATAATACCCTTGAGCCCGAAGCAACGCCTTGGATATCCATCGTGGCGTTGTGCTAGCTCTCCATCGACGCCTCCGTCTATAAGACTTGGGCTTCTTTTGGGGTCTTCTACGATATTTGTAAGTCCAAAGCCCGTCCTTGGCATTGTCTCTTGACCTCTTTTCAGGTCTGGCCTCACTCACTGGTTCTTGTTGTTCAACCTGCGCTTGTATCAGTTTTTCCAACAAGTCCTTGCTCTCGTTTGTAGGCTTGACTATTACGTCAGCACCTTGCTTGCCTTTCCCTCGAGGTTTGATGAGGTCACCCTTGCTAAAGGTTGTGACTATCCTCACACCCGGTAGTGTCAGGTGTATCCTTTGTGCTACATAGTCGGCCTCACACTTGGTCGCCCTTTTGAAGGGTCTACCTAGGAGGGTTTCTTTCCCACAGCTAGCACTATTTGGAGGGAAATGAAATAGGATAGGCAAGCTTTCCGTTTCAATTGTCACAAGGATTTTGCACTTCCCTATGAGTGCTTGTGGGTGTCCCCCATAAGGGCTAAGAGTTGCACTAGTCAGAGTGAGCTCTGGTTGGCCTAGTAGGGTCCATGATTCATAGGTTAAGATGTTAAAATCTGCATCTTCATCAATCAGAGAATCGATAGTATGCTCTCTTTTCGCGGTGAGCTTGACCCTAAGATAAGCAGGTGGTACTATGTCTTCATCTTCCGGGTCTTGGCTTGTAAATTTAAGCCTCCTGACAGATGCCCTTGAGTTCTCGACTGCACGACCAGATGTGGATTCTCCACTGCTGTCTTGGATCGTCAGTGCAGTGCTATTCAAGGTACATCTCTCGTCAAGAGTGTCATGTCTAGTCATCTTCGCATTTGTAGCTTGTTGAAGTTGCATTTTGCTCTGACTAGACATGTTTTGAATACAATGTCTTTGTGTTCTCGTAATGTGGCCTTTTTGCCCTTGATGGCTAGATTGGCCCATTGATGTTCTAGGGTCTCTGTTTCTCTCTGTTTGGGTATGGGCTTTTGGTTGCTCTATTGTAAGTGAGACTCCATGCTGGTGTAGAGTCATTACTTCACTAGGGTCCAATTTGGAAGACCTGTCACGGCACGTGTTTTCTCTCCAACCTACTTGGGGAAGGTACGGAGGGGGCAGAGCCCCCTCTGCGGGGGTCCGGGGGGGCAGTCCCCCCCGGCCCGCAAGGCCGTTATGGTAGATGCCATATGCAATTTGGAGGACCGTTTATAGCCAAATTTTGAACTACGTGCTCTAAATTTTAGCCCAGTGAAGATCTGTGATGTGCCTTTAGGTCTACGCGATCTTTGGGGTCAATTTTGGGGTTTAGATGCGTCGGAATTTGTGTTCTGGGTACCTGTCCGATTTTGACAGTTTTTGGTCTGATTCTAAGATGTCCGATTATCAGAATCGGAAGTTCGATTTTGGGTTGGTCCGATCGGCCCAGTGGTCCAATTTTGGTCACATCCGATTCCAGGACTCGGATCGAAAAAGTGGTCAAATTCTGGGAATCGGATCAGACAGGATGGTTCGATTCTGAGCTGGTCTAATTTTGACTTGTGGTCCGATTCTGACTGGTCCGATTCTAGACTGGTCCGATTCTGGATGGTCCGAGTGTCCGAGTCTGACGGGTTGGTCCGATCGGACGGTTGTCCTAGCGTCCGAGTCCGAGTGGTCTGATTTCCAAAATTGGACGGGTTGCTCCGATCGGATGGTTGTCCAAACGTTCGATTCTGGGACTCGGACGGCCTAGTCCCCGACTACGCGGCCGACGGTGCGCGAGTTGCATGCGGTGCCTCTAGACTGACGTCCACCACACCGAATCATCCAGCGCCTTCCAAATAGGTGCGAGACACTACAAGGGAATGCCAGACATGCTTGGAACCACTGTGGTGCTCAAATCGAATGGGACTCCAAGGATCTGTGCCCCTATTTTCCTGTTTTAGCATGTTATACATCAACAGAGAATCCTACTGTTTGTTTCTTTTTCTTTTTTTTTCCTATCCTAATGCATCCAATCACAAAGTAAATTCCTACACTACTTCATTCCACAACATAAATCTCAAGAAAGCAAAACACCTACTTGCCAAGGAGATCGAATACCATCTTCAACCCCCTCGCTTCCTACCTATCTACCTCAAGCACCGGTTCAGGGAAAACCCTACTCCAATGCTCGATTCGAAGCGCGCAAGCGCTCAAGGCTTGAATCCGTTGGTCGCGGCAACGGAACCAAAATGTGGAAGCTTTCACTCAACCGCCAAGACCCACAAACCGCTTATTGTTTCAAGAGTTCCAAGCCGAGCACTAATGGCTACCTCTCACATAGCCGATGCGCCATCCATATCTACGGGTGTAGTGAGCTTACCTTGATGCCGTTCGAGTTACCTCCTCTCCCGCGCACCCCGGTAGCTCCACGATCCAAGTGCAAGCTTCAAGCAAGCTCCATCCTCAAGCTCCAAGCTCCAAGCTCCATTGCCGCGAGCAAGACAAGAGAAGAGAAGAGAAGAGAAGAAGAGAGGAGAAGATGGAGAGCTTCTCCTCCTCGGTTCCTCACCCTCACACACTCACTCCCTCACACTCTCACACTCCCTCTCTCAAGAACAAGCTCAAGCAAGTAAGAACAAGAAGAAGAAGAAGAAGAGGAGAGCTACTTTTGGCCACACACAAGAATGAGCTTCTCATTCACTTTTCAACTTTATATACAAAACCCTAAATCCCTTTTGGGCGGTCATCCCCTTTTCCCCTTTTTACATGGCCGCCGGCCGTATCCTAGGCCCTTTTTCCCATTGTCCTTCTATCTTCCTAGCTTCCTTTCCACCGCCCGTCTACATTTACAAATTGCACGGGTGAGAGACCGGCGCTCTTTTACAAGATTTCAGGGTGCACCTTTTTATTTTAAAATGCGCCTTTCCCCTTTTGCCTTTGCCTTGGACTTTTAAGGTTGCCCTTGCGCTTTTGGCCTTTTCTCCTTTTCTTTCTTCAGTCGGGCTACCTTTTTTCCGCCTTTGCCCTGCGTCTTTTCCACTTCTTTTTGCTTTCTTCGTGTTGGGGTTAACAAAGTAACTGCTGAAGATTTACAGAAGGTTACAGAAGACAGTGATAGAAGATAGATCTCACAGGACACTATGAAGTCTCTGGTGATCTTTCATATCAGACATACCTTTTGGGAGGTGTATCCACGACCTAAGAAGGATTATTGAGAGTGATTGTTGAGCATTGTAGTGAGGATATGATGTACTATTGATGGAGAGAGAGAGAGAGAGAGAGTTAGAGATATTCAAATCTATGAAAACAGTGTATTTGTATATGAGAGATTGAGAGAAAGAACTATGAAGACATTGAAGATGAATACTATGTGATATATTTCCATTCAAAGATGGTGTATTCCCTTGTGTTCTTGGTTCTATTGATGGATTTTATGAAGATTATGAAGAATATGGTTGATTTTATAAAAATCCGTAGGAGATATACATGATGCTGCATGAAGATTTGTTGTGCTTGGTGTTCTTTTCTTTATTGTGATCATATAAAACCTATTAAAAAAGCTTGTTGATGATGACAAGATAGATTTTCTTGCAGTAGAAACCCTATTTCCTTGGTGTCTCTCTTGGGGCTCCATGTTTTTGGTGCGCAACTGGGGAAGAACTGCCATCAACAAGCACAAACAGAGGCTGAAAATGGAAGAAGTGGCACTGTGGAAAAAGAAGTAAATCAATGGATAGTAGAGTTCCTGCCACTGTTGAAGAATTGCAAGCCTTCATTGCTAAGGCAACATTCTACAAAAGATTAATTCCCCAATGGAGAAAGCACAATGCCATTCTAATGAAGTCCCTCTGTGACAGTCTGTTTTCACTACCCTCTGAAGCTGTAGAAAGTTGCATCACAGTTGCAAAGTTTCTCCCACAAAACTAAAGACTAGAACAGATAGAATGAGTATCAATGGAGGATTTGGCCTTCATTGAAGAATTTCCAGACATCATCAAGTGGGAAACAGTCAAGAAGCTTCAGGAGTCGTGGTCTGTGGAGGTTCACAAAAATAAGAAGGAACAGAGCTAGGACTTGCTCATAGATGTTCAACAGCAAGATACGTGGATGCTTGGTGTTCTGACAATCTTTTGTTTGTCCAATTGGCAACCCACTGGAAATTGGTAGACAAAGTGTTCTTTACAACATACACTGTTGAAACCATCAGAAGCTAGCATTACTATGATGATGGCACCACCACAATGCTTAGACGTATGCATTTTGACACCTTTAGAACCGAATACCTTCCTTTGTGCAGTGGCATGAAAGCAGAATTCAGAGACGTTGAAAAGGAAGAAGTAGAAGAAATGTTGGCATGAGAGTCCTAGAGTGACTGAAGCCTTCTGTTATCCCTCTATGGAGCACTAACAACATAGTGGAGTCAACCCCCTGATGAATGACACAATAAAGAGGCAAGCATTAGAACGAGTCCAGAGGTACGTGAGAAGAGAGAAAACAAAAATCAAAGCCGAGAACGAGATAGCAGGAGAAGCCACCTTTGACGCCCTTGCGGAACTCTTTACAAAAGTCTCAATGGCACATCAAGCCCTTCCTCCTCCTGTTGGAGGTCCACTTCCAAGCCAGATCCGTCCTGGAAATATTGATGACAGGCCAGCGAATGTAGTCCCGTTGCCAATTTTTAAGGGAGAGTACAATGAAGACCCTGATCTTCATGTAGCAGAGTTTATGGTAGCATGTGTGGCTAACAATGCCTGAACCCCTGAGCATTGGTTAGCAATATTCCTCACCACTTTCAAGGGCGCGGTGTTTCAGTGGTATGAGAGACAAGCAGTAGGAACTTTTGGCACATGGGACGGAACTGAAGTTGGCCTTTCTCACTAAATTCAGGCGTGAAGGTTTTGAAGAGCAGATGCGAGAGCAGTTCATGAATTTAAGTCAGTCCTCTGGAGAAAGAGTAGAAGCTTATGTCTCACGAATGGAATCCATCCTGAAGATATGGACCAACCATAATCTCGATGATGGCATTCAAAAGGGAGTGTTTCTCAGAGGATTACAACCACAAGTCCGTAAGTTTGTGGAGCTTCAAAGACCAGCCACACTGCAAGCTGCAATAGAAGGTGCAAGACTGTACGATGAAGTGGAAGCTAGATTGGCAATGAATCCAGGAAGAGGAGTCCCACCTCCTCTGATGCCAGGAATGATGTACCCACCAAATGCAATCCCAGGGATTGTCCCCTACCCCTACCAACAGATGCCCCCAATATCACAGTACAGTGCACCAAATCCATAGTGGCCATAATCAATGCCTCAAATGATGGTTCAACCACAACAACAATGGTCCCAAACAATTCCCCCAATGCCAAATCAGCACAGCAATAGTGGAACCCTACCAACTAGAGCCAACAGCCAACAGTTCAAACAGGAGCTCTGAATTAGAATTAGAACAGAGACCCCTCTGCACCAGCTCAACCTGTTTATGCAGTGATTACAGAGACTCCTCAAAACCCTACTACCAGTGCCTCCGGAGGAGAAATCCTGAAGGATTATTTATCCAACTCAGTTGCAAATATCAAAAAGGATTTGATGGATGTGATTACAGAGCAGTTGTAGACACTGAAAGTGAATACCGCTAGCATATCCAATGTTGCAGGAGCAAGAAGAGATGTGATGCAGTCAAATACTTAGTGTGGTAAGTGTCATCAAGCAGGCCATTTAGCCACTGAATGTGCACAAAAACCAACCATTCTTGGAGCCTTCTGTTCCTACTATTTGCAGAAGAACCATATAGAGGATATTTGCTCTCTGAAGGAGATGCATGAACGAAGAAGGTGTTAGATATGATCAATGCCCCACCCTCATTAGGTGCTACCAATGATCCATCGTGCTCAAAGTTGTAAGGCCCCCATTATGAGGAGAAGCCAAGTGTGAGCCCGGACATTGGTGGAGTCCTGACTTGTATATCATATGAGGTCTATGTGACCGGATGGCAAAAAGGTAACCATTGTGGGTCTAATCTTTGGGTTAGATGGAGTGGTTAAGCTGGTAGCAACTCAAGGCGCATTGCATCGAGTTGCGGTGTAAGGGAGTTAAAAGGGGCCCCTATTGTGGGGTCCGGAGGCCGCGGAAGCAGCCCCTGGCTGGGGGGTCCCAGGGGGGCTGCTGGCCCCCCTGGCGGGGGTTTGGGGGCAGCGCCCCCGGCCCGATGGTAAAGGGAATATTCCCTGGAATATTCCCTGGCCGACTAGTGGAGGCTCATATGGTAGGTCGGTCAGTAGGCCCGGTCAGTAGGCCGACCTAACGACCTTCACGGGCTATAAAAGCTAAACCCCTTCGCAGCCATCACTTACTCATCTTTCACCTAGTCAGAGTTGTTGTTCCAGCTAGCCTTAAGCTCTTCACCTATCTTCTGTCTAGATCGCCATCTAAGCTTCACGCAGTGGAAGCGCACGGGTGGACAGAGCCATCTTTGTATCAGTTGTTTGGAGTTAAAGAATTTACTGATTCTCCTCTTATCTGTTGTGTACTCTCTATCTCTTTCTTAGATTCTGTTCGCTGCGCCGTGTAATATTTTACATGGTATCAGAGCCCATGGGGCTCTAGAGATTGGAGAGCGTGCAAGAGGAAAAGGCTTCAACAGCAAAGAGAAACTATGTCGACTTCCGGAAGTGGTGCAAGAGGTGGTGTTGTTGTACCGGCTATTCAAACACTGAGGATTCGTCCACCAACCTTCAGCGAAGGCAAGTTAGATGGTACAAACTACACCTTGTGGAAGTTCAAAATTACAACTATCCTTGATTCTTATGAGCTTCTGGAGACTGTGCTGGGGACTGACGCAGAACCAGAGCCTACCCCCAACCCATCAAATCCTAGTGTGATGATTCCTCCGAATGCAGATCTTCTACGAGCTTGAAAATGAAGGAATGCAGATGCATTGTGTGCCTTAGTTACAAGCTGTTCTGACAGTGTTTTGACTCTGATTCAGCATACAACCAAAGCGTCAGAGGCTTGGAAACTAAGGAATCAGTATGAAACACAAAACCAAACAAGGATTCAAAACTTGGAGAATCAACTAGCAGCAAAGAAGTTTGCTGAAGGAGAGACGGTTGAAGCATTTATCACTCGGATTAAGAATCTGCACGACCAGATGGCTGGTGCTGGGATACAAAAGACTAGCGAAGAGCTAGCTCGGAGGTGTCTTTGGATTTGTCCACAAAAGTTTGATGGACTAGTAACTGCCCTTAATACTCAGGTGAGACCTCAAGCTTTGACTTTTGAGGAGCTTTGTGCATTATTAATGGAGGAGCAGTTGAGGCTGAAAGCCCGAGAAGGAAGCAACAATGGAGATGCTGCATTCTCTGCCAATGCAAAAGGCAAAGGTGTTTCCTCCACCAAAAATGATGGTGACAAAAAGAATAAGGGCGGCAAGAAGAAGTTTCAAGGAGAGTGCTTCTACTGCAAGAAGAAAGGACATGTAATTGCAAATTGTCTTGTCAAGAAGGTAGATGAAAAGAATGGTACCCTTAAAAGTAAAGGGAAAGAGACAGCCAATACGGCTGAAGCAGAGTTGGAATTATTCATGGCAACCATTGAGGAAGTGTGCTCCTCGGCGCAAGAAGAATCTACCACTGACTCATGGGTGTTGGATAGTGGGGCCTCCCGTCACATGACCAACAAGAAAGGTCTATACAGTTCTATGCAGCCTCTACAAGAATCCATCACTGTGACGGTTGGAAATGATGCTAAATGCCCTACTGCGGGCACAGGTACTATTTCTTTTATTGCTGCAAATGGTGAAGTCAAAAAGCTTTCAAATGTGTTGTTTGTTCCCGAAATCAGGAGAAATCTCTTATCAGTTGCTGCCATAACTGATCTTGGTCATGAAGTGAGGTTCAAGAAGACAGGTGCAGAAATTATTGATAGTGCTGGCACAATTGTTGGCAAAGGAGAAAGAAGGAACAACCTGTATGAGCTAAGTGCTCTTACAGCCACCGCTGGAGTGGGCATAAGTAAGCTTTGGCATGAAAGGTTTGGACACATCGGATTTGCAGTATTGAAGGAGATGCAAAAGCAAGGTATGGTTGCTCACCTACCTACAATAATTGAATTGAAGGAACCATGTGAAGCTTGTATGATGGGCAAGCAACAAAGAAAGGCATTTCCACAAGAAAGCAAGAATAGAGCACAGGCTCCTCTAGAGTTGGTGCATGCTGACTTGTGTGGTAAGATGCCTACACAGGCCTTGGGGGGATCTTCTTATTTTATGTTGATTGTCGAGGACTACAGTAGGAAGATGTTGGTGTACTTCCTTCGTGATAGGGCTCAAGCTTTTGGTAAGTTTAAAGAATGGCTAATACTTGTTGAGAATGAAACAGGGAAAAGTGTGAAGAAATTTAGAACAGATGGTGGTGGTGAGTTCAACTCAAAGGAGTTTGAAGGCTTTTGCAAGAGCAAAGGGATCAAGCGTCAATTGACGACGCCTCACACACCTCAACAGAAGGGTGTTGTGGAACGTAGGAATCGCACCATTGTGGAGATGGCAAGATGCATGCTAAAGGGCAAGGGATGTTGAGATATCGAGCTCCACTCGTGATACGCCAGGGTGACCGTTGTGTATTTATGTCACCGACTTGTCAGTTGCAGACGCGGTTGGTACACCGCCCATGAAGGATAGCTACATGATAGCTATCCTTATCTACTCTAGTTCGTGGCTCAGTTAGTATGGCACCTTAGTTAGTTGAGTTTGGTTTGAGACCCATATATAGGGTTCTTCTATTTCTTTGTACTTGAGTTCTTTTTGGCTTACACAACTAAGAAGAGGAAAATTGTTTTTAGCCTCCACCCTTGTGTGTCTTCCCCCATTGTGCAAGCAAGAAAGCTTCAAGCGAGACTCCTTCCTTCTCTCCCACAATCTTGACATGGTATCAGAGCCTTGTTCGTGGTAAGGAGCTCAAGAAAGCAAGCCAAGCTCACGGTGTTCTGGTAAGAGGAGTAGTGTTGCTTTCATTTTCTGTTTCGGGAGCAGATCTCTGCATGTAGTACAGCCGGAAAGTGCAGGAGTGCATTGTCTCAGGTTGAGATGCCCTTCACGGTGAAGCAAGAGGGCAGTATATGCTGCGGGTTAGGGCTTTAGCCCTTGGCGACCTTGTTTTTTTTATTTGAGGCCATTTCAGGGCCTGTTTTGGAGGCGGAAGTTTTCTGCACGCACTCAGAAAAAGGGGCCCAGTTTTATGCTGTGTAGCCCACTGTTCTACAGGTCGGTGAATAGTTACTGTAAAAATTGCTTTGTATGCTTGTGCGCAGAGACATTGGGAGTTACAGAATCATCCCTGTTGCCTGTTGATGCAAAATCGTCACTAGGAAGTGACTGTGTGGTCAAATACCACTTTCGCCAGTTTTGTAGATTTTCCCTTGTGAGGGTGAAGCTGTGGTTTTTGCAGTGACAGAATTTTTTGCAGTCTTCTGTAATGGCATCTGATTCTCTTTCACAGATTGTCAGTGAAAAGCTTGACAAGAACAACTTCCAAGCATGGAAGTTTAGAATGACAAATTTCCTTATGGGAAAAGGATATTGGGAATTTGTTGCAAGAAATGAAGAAGAACCAGTTCTTCCTGATGTTCCCAATCAACAGCAAATGCAGGCATTCAAAACATGGCATGAGAGAGCCAGGAAAGTTATGTATTGGCTGTCTATCAGTATTTCAGACTCTATGATTGTGCATATTCAGGATGCAAGTACGCCAAAGGAGGCATGGGATACTTTGTCAAAAATGTATAGCACAAATACGCAAGCCAGGAAAATGCAGCTCTAGCAAGAGTTGCATAATGTGCAAAGAGAAAGTATGAGCATCAACGACTACCACATGAAGGTGAAGAAGATTGCAGATGCACTTGCTTCCATTGGGTCGCCAGTGGAAGATGATGATTTAGTTTCCGTGACCTTGAATGGTCTAGGAAAGGATTATGCACAATTCCGAACGTCCATTTCCGTCCGTGAAAGATTTCTTGATTTTGAGGAGTTGATTGCTCTTCTAATTTTTGAGGAGCAGAGAAATGGTGGTGCATCTTCTTTAGGAGGAACTTCAAAAGAAGCTCTCTTCTACTTAAATGCTGGAAGAGGTAGAGGCAGAGGTAGAGGAGGCCGATTTGGAGGCCGTGGCAGAAATCAGAATATGTAGCAAACTCAAGAAAACTAGTCCTATGGAGGAGGACGTGGTAACTCTAGAGGCAGGGGGAGCCAAAGAGGTCGTGGTGGATGGCAAAGATGCCAAAATGCAAACAGTAATGTTGAATGCTACTACTGTGGTAAAATGGGTCATATGGCTAAAGACTGCTATAAAAAGCAGAATGACATCATGAATGGAAAACTGCAACAAGGGAATTATGCATCTTCTAGTAGACAGGGTGATGACAGAAATGAGCACTTGTTTATGGTGCAGCACATGAACAATTCTGTGACAAATGCAGAAGAAAGCAATGATGTATGGTATGTTGACTCAGGTGCATCAAACCACATGACAGGTCATGCAGAATGGATGGAGGATGTAAGAAAAATGGAAAAACCAGGATTTGTGGAGACTGGTGATGATACTGCACATCCTATTGTGCAGATTGGAAAAATTCCCTTATCTATGCAGGATGGGAAAAAGAAATACCTATCCGATGTATTTCATGTCCCGAATATCACCAAGAATCTGGTTTCTGTTGGTCAAATGGTTGAGCAGGGCTTGCAGGTCAGATTTAATCCTCATGGATGCTTTGTTGAGGATATGAAAAATAAAGGTCGCTTGATAGCAAAAGGAAAGAAGAAGGGCAGAATGTTTACATTGGATGCAGACATGCCTGAATTGAGTGCAGTAATGTTTGCACATGGGATCGGTGTAGTTGCAGATATTGATATCTGGCATAAACGCATTGGTCATGTTAATGTACAGCGACTTAAATCAATGCAGGCCCAAAATATTGTTGCAGGTTTGCCAAAATTCAAGGTTACAGAAATGCATAAGGTATGTGAAGCCTGTCAGTTTGGAAAACAGGCAAGGAAACCATTTCCTAGACATGTTCAAGAGAGTAAGAAGCCATTGGAATTAATCCACTCTGATGTGTGGACAACTAAAGCTGCATCTCTTGGAGGCTGTCATTATTTTGTCAGTTTTATTGATGACTATAGCAGAAAAGTTTGGGTGTATTTTATGAAAAAGAAAAGTGAAGTTTTTGGGCATTTCAAAACTCTTAAAGCGATGGTTAAAAAAGAAACAAGCATGCAGATAAAATGCCTAAGGTCAGATGGAGGGGGAGAATACATCTCAAATGAGTTTGCAAGGTTCCTACAGGAGCATGGCATAAAGCAGCAATATTCATGCAGTCATACACCACAACAAAATGGAATTGCAGAAAGGAAAAACATGCATATTGGAGAGGTATCTCGTGCCATGCTCAATGAAAAAGACTTGCCAGATTTTTATTGGGCTGAAGCAGTTGCTACAGCAGTCTACATAATGAACAGGACTCCCACTGCAGCAATACATGGAATGACTCCAGAGGAGAGGTATACTGGTAGGAAACCAGATATTTCTCATTTGAAAATTTTTGGTTTCATTGCCTATGTACATGTGCCAGATGAGTTGAGATCCAAGTTGGATCCAAAAGCTGAGCAGTGCATCTTTATTGGTTACTCTCTGCAGCAAAAAGGGTATAGATGCTATAACCCTTCTACTCGTAAGTTTACAGTGAGCAGAGATGTTGTTTTTTATGAGATGAGTAGCTGGTATAAACCAGTAAATGTGATTGATGATGTAGATGCACAAAATGGTAATGCTGCACAGAATTCACAGCAGGAGTCACAAAATATTAGTGGACCTGGAGTGTCCTCTAGCAGTGGTTCACATTCTTCGCCATGGACAGGCAGATTGAGATCAGGAGAATCTTCTCAAAGTAATGCAGATAGTGGTATGCAGGTATCACGAAAAGGAAAGAGAAGGTTGATCAGCCCATGTTTGATGTGAATGCAGGTCACTCTTATGTGGATGGTGAATCCAGTGACTCAGAACAGAGCATTGATGATGAGTTGGGTAGTCCTTCTATTGTTACACCTGGAGTAAGGAAGACCAGGGATGTTTTGAGAGCACCTGGGAGTGAACCTACTTTGCGCAGGTCTACAAGAGCTAGGTATCCTGTGGATAGGCTGAAATATGATGGATTTACAGCCATTCACTATGCATATATGGTTAAAGTGATACAGGAACCAGAACCCACTTGTTTTGAGGAAGCCATGGGAAAAGCAAAATGGGAGAAAGCCATGGATGAAGAAATGGATGCCTTGGAAGCAAATGCTACATGGGAATTGGTACCTTTGCCTAAAGGTAAAAATGCAATTGGCTGTAAGTGGGTTTATAAGGTGAAGCACAATGCAGATGGTTCTGTGAACAGATACAAGGCAAGATTAGTAGTCAAGGGGTATGCACAAATATATGGCATTGACTATGAAGAAACATTCAGTCCGGTTGCAAGGATGGCAACCGTAAGAGCAGTCATTGCTATGGCTGCATCAAAGGGATGGTCTTTACATCAGATGGATGTAAAGAATGCCTTCTTGCATGGTGATTTGCAAGAAGAGGTCTATATGGAGCAGCCACCAGGTTATGTGCATGCTGTTCATCGTGAGTTTTGTTTGCAGGTTGAAGAAAGCCTTGTATGGCTTGAAGCAAGCACCTAGAGCATGGTCTGACAAGATAGGACAGTATCTTGTCACTATTGGTTTTCAGATTTCCAAGGCAGATTTCTCACTTTATGTGAGAAAAACAGAGAAAGGTATTTTGCTACTTGTCATTTATGTTGATGATTTGATTATGACAGGTGACAGTGATGAAGATATCCTTCATGTGAAAATGCTATTGAAGCAGAAGTTTGAGATGAAGGATTTGGGAGAGCTGCGTTATTTCTTAGGCATTGAGGTGATTAGATCACCAAGTGGGATACAGCTCTTGAAGAGGCAGTATGGATTGGACATGCTGTCCAAATATGGGATGACAGGCTGTAAGTCTATTTCAGTTCCTTTGGAGCAGAATGTGAAGCTGAGCACAGATGCAGGTGAGCTTCTGGAAGGCCCTACTATGTACAGGCGCATAGTAGGAAGCTTGATTTATATGACTATTACCAGGCCAGATTTGAGCTATGCTGTTGGATTGGTAAGTCAGTTTATGCAGGCTCCAAGGAAACCGCATTTGGATGCGGCTAGACGCATACTCAGGTATGTGAAGTCCACATTGCAGTATGGACTATTTTATGAGACTGGGGTTCAGATACAGCTGCATGGATACACTGATGCTGATTGGGCTGGTAGTATTTCTGATAGACGATCTACCAGTGGATATGTGTTCTCTTTTGGGAGTGTTGCAGTCACTTGGAGCAGCAAGAAACAGCCTACAGTTGCCTTGTCGAGCACAGAGGCTGAGTACAGGGGTGCAGCAATGGCTGCATGTGAGGTAGCTTGGTTGCATAAGCTACTTTATGATATGCATCAGTCTACAGATGGACCAGTTGTCATTTATTGTGACAACATGAGTAGTATACACTTGGCAAATAACCCAGTCTATCATGTTAGAACAAAGCACATTGAGGTGCATTATCATTATGTGCGAGAGAGGGTTTTACTAGGTCTTATTGATCTAGTTTATGTCAGCACAGAGGATCAGGTAGCTGACATATTCACGAAGGCATTGGGCGCAGAGAAGCTGCGCAAGTTCAGAGACCTGCTTGGTGTGCAGGAATTGGGATTGAGCTCGAGGGGGAGTGTTGAGATATCGAGCTCCACTTGTGATACGCCAGGGTGACCGTTGTGTATTTATGTCACCGACTTGTCAGTTGCAGATGCGGTTGGTACACTGCCCATGAATAATAGCTACATGATAGCTATCCTTATCTACTCTAGTTCATGACTCAGTTAGTATGCCACCTTAGTTAGTTGAGTTTGGTTTGAGACCCATAAACAGGGTTCTTCTATTTCTTTGTACTTGAGTTCTTTTTGGCTTACACAACTAAGAAGAGGAAAACTGTTTTCAGCCTCCACCCTTGTGTGTCTTCCCCCATTGTGCAAGCAAGAAAGCTTCAAGCGAGACTCCTTCCTTCTCTCCCACAATCTTGACAAGGGATTGCCTAACCATTTTTGGGCTGAAGCTGTTAATACTGCAGTCTACATTCTAAATCGGAGCTATACAAAGGCTCTCAAGGGAAAAACACCTCATGAGGCTTACACTGGTAAGAAACCATCTGTCTCACATTTCAGAATTTTTGGATGTGAATGTTATGCACATGTTCCAGATGAGAAGAGAAACAAGTTACAACCAAAAAGCAGAAAATGTATCTTCTTGGGTTATAGTGATGAGCAGAAGGCTTACAAATTATATGACCAAGAGGCAAAGAAGATCATCGCGAGCCGTGATGTGGTGTTCAAGGAGGAGCTGCATACAGTGGAGGAGGAGAATGCAAGTTCTTCCACTTTATCATCAAGCGAAGAAGTAGTCCACTATGAACCTATCCCAAGAGCTATCCCTATCCTTAAGGAGGAGGAAGCATCATCTTCAGATGATGAGGAAAAAGTTCACCAACCTGACATCACCCCACCGGAAAAGCCATTGCCGTGCTGGGTGAAGCAGCTCTATGACCACAATAATCCTATGCCTGCATCTGTTGAGGAGAAGGTAGAGGGACCAAGGATGTCTCAGAGAATAGAGGAGCAAAGGAGGGCTTCTGTTCACATAGTCAATATGGTCTTGATGGTTGAGATTATGAGAGAAGTAAAGGAGCCAACTGACTTAGAAGAAGCACTTGCAGATCCATCATGGAAGGCTGCTATGCAGGCAGAGTATGACAGCATAATTAAGAATTACACTTGGGAGCTAGTGGATCAACCAGCAAAGCGGAAGGTTATTGGCACCAAGTGGATCTGGAAGGTAAAGTACAAGGCTGATGGTACCTTAGAAAAGTACAAAGCTAGACTGGTTGCCCAAGGATTTTCACAAGTTGAAGGGTTTGATTTTCAAGAGTCATTTGCCCCAACTGCCAGAATGACCACTATTCGCACGGTACTTGCAGTGGCTGCCCATGAGAAGTGGCCAGTGTACCAAATGGATGTTAAGTCAGCGTTCTTAAATGGTGACCTCAAGGAGGAGGTGTACGTGGCTCAGCCACCAGGGTTTGAGGCCCCCCATTCTGAGAACAAAGTGTGTAAACTGAAGAAGGCATTGTATGGGCTGAAACAAGCCCCCAGAACATGGTACCAGCGGATAGATAGGTTCTTTTTAAACCTAAACTTCAAAAGATGTGCCTCAAATGCTAACTTGTATGTTTACAGGGATGGTAAAAAGTCTGTAGTGATTGTCCTATATGTGGACGACCTTCTTATTACAGGTGACTATGAAGATATGATCAACCAAACTCGAAAGGCTTTGAGTTCTAAGTTTGAAATGACAGACTTGGGCTTGTTGCACTATTGTTTGGGGATTGAAGTCTGGCAAGAGCCAGGAAAGATCTTCATCTCTCAGAAGAAGTATGCATGGGAGATCTTGAAGGCATTTGGCATGACCGAGTGCAAGGAGATAGCTACACCTATGGAAGTGAATGCAAAGTTATCCGTCGAGGATACATCAGCACTAGCAGACATTGGGAGGTATAGGAGGTTGGTCGGTAGTCTGATCTACTTGTGTAACACTAGACTAGATATCAGTTTTGTTGTTGGTGTTTTGAGCAAGTTCTCAAACAAACCTCATGAGAGTCATTGGAAGGCTGGGATGCGGGTGCTCAGATACTTGAAGAAAACTCTTGACTATGGTATCATATACAGTTTCGGAACTTCTCTTGTGGGGAAATGTGACTCAGATTGGGCAGGAGACATTGATTCCAAGAAGTCAGTTTCTCGTTATTGTTTCTCTTTGGGTTCAGGAATTTTCTCTTGGATTAGTAAGAAGCAACCAACAGTGGCATTGTCTTCTACCGAAGCAGAGTACAAGGCAACTTGTTTTGCTACATGTGAGGCCGTATGGTTGAGAAGGATTCTATGGCATATGGGAGTGCAGGATGAAGAACCAACTATGCTAAGATGTGACAATCAGAGTTGCATCGCCATTGCCAAAAATCCAGTGTTTCATGCATGCACCAAACATATAGAGATCCAGTATCACTATGTGCATGATTTGATGAAGGATGGGATAGTGGAATTGGTCTACTGTCCAATAGAGGAGAATGGAGCAGATATCTTTGCCAAAGCACTTACCAAGGATCTGCTTCAAGTTCATCTTCACAGACTCGGCATTGGGCCGAGGAGATAGTTCACCTATGGGTGGACATTGAGGGGGGGTGTTAGATATGATCAATGCCCCACCCTCATTAGGTGCTACCAATGATCCATCGTGCTCAAAGTTGTAAGGCCCCCATTATGTGGAGAAGCCAAGTGTGAGCCCGGACATTGGTGGAGTCCTGACTTGTATATCAGATGAGGTCTATGTGACCGGATGGCAAAAAGGTGACCATTGTGGGTCTAATCTTTGGGTTAGACGGAGTGGTTAAGCTGGTAGCAACTCGAGGTGCATTGCATCGAGTTGCGGTGTAAGGGAGTTAAAAGGGGCCCCTATTGTGGGGTCCGGGGGCCACGGAAGCGGCCCATGGTTGGGGGGTCCCAGGGGGGCCGCTGGCCCCCTTGGCAGGGGTCTGGGGGCAGCGCCCCCGGCCCGATGGTAAAGGGAATATTCCCTGTCCGACTAGTGGAGGCTCATATGGTAGGTCGGTCAGTAGGCCCGGTCAGCAGGCCGACCTAACGACCTTCGCGGGCTATAAAAGCTAAACCCCTTCGCAGCCATCACTTACTCATCTTTCACCCAGTCAGAGTTGTTGTTCGAGCTAGCCTTAAGCTCTTCGCATATCTTCTATCTAGATCGCCATCTAAGCTTCACACAGTGGAAGCGCACGGGTGGACAGAGCCATCTTTGTATCAGTTGTTTGGAGTTAAAGAATTTACTGATTCTCCTCTTATCTGTTGTGTACTCTCTATCTCTTTCTCAGATTCTGTTCGCTGTGCCATGTAATATTTTACAGAAGGAAGGAAGAAGACACAAGATTCAACTTGCTAGAATCCAAAATGACAACACATGATATTGGACCCAAGCCTAGAGAGTTTGGTCCTAATTTCGATCCAAGGAGATTTCCATCCCAAAGTTACAGAGGAAGATAGTCTGATCAGAAGAGGAGTGTTACAGATGCGGAGAAAAGGGACACATTTCACCAAATTGTCCAAATCCCAGAAGGTCAGTGGATTACAAGCCCTTATGCAGTCGATGCAAAGGAGAAGGCCACACTGCAAAAGACTGTCCAAGCCTAGCCCCAATGAAAAATAGTGCTACTGATAATCCATCCAAGGCCCAAGAGCCTACCTCTAATTTAGTGGAATTGGAAGTGGCTGCCATTACGCGTGCAAAGAAGAAGGTACCACCTGTCCAGAAAGAAAATAATCTTTCTGCCAGAACAGTGAAGTTCAATCTTCCAACAGAAGAACAGAACATAACAGAACAGAACAGTGCCTGACAGTGCCATACAGAGCACTACAGTGCCACAGAGAGTCATAGAGATAGTTCCAGAGACAGGACCAGAGCTCTAGGAGATAGAAGAGGAGAAGTGCCACAAGTAGCAGAAGAAGTCCCCACTATGCCCTTGTTGGAAGAAAAAAGGAAAATGAAAATGGGTGTCGCCCCATTCCCTAACCGATTAGAGAAGCCAGTGGATCCTATTAAGGAATACGATCTCGTCAGAGATCTAGATACCTTTAAACCAAACCTCACATTTTGACAATTGTTGATGTTGTCTCCTAGTTGCTGAAAAAGGTTCAAAAGTATACTAACAAGAAGACGTGGCTTAAGGATTGCTCCCTCAACAGCAACAAAGTCCAACAAAGCTCCAGAGCCTGTAAAAGAAGTGGATGTGGCTAACGCCTTCCTAGATCCTGGTACCCCAGAGACTGGCATGTGGATAGAAGGTTGCTTTATTGCAAATGCATTGATTGATGGTGGCTCATCAATGAACATTATGGCGAATGTGACAATGAAGGATCTAGGCCTACAAGGTATGCAACCAACCCAATGGCTCATCAGACTGGCGGATCAGAGTAGAATCAAGGCTTTGGGCATTCTCCCATATGTAAAGACTACAGTGGCTGGAAAAGATTATTGGCTTAAGCTTCAGAAACAAAAGACTCCATGCTGTGGGACGGAATGGCAACGGTACCCTTTGGATTGGTAAATGGATCTTTTCATAGGCAAAGCCTATATAGGAAGTGGATCAAGCAAAATAAGCCGTCTTTTATCAGTGGTTCTTGTCGCACCCATCCACACTTGTCAAGAAAGGATGATGATGATGCTCCTTGTCAACAAGTACCAGTCCCAAGGCCACAACAGAATTCCGAGAGCCCTTGTTATGTAACATTCCTGGATGCATCCTCTGAAGAGGAGTCCTCAAGCTCTAAGGTAATTAACATTCAAATCAAAATCGAGACAGCGCTGATCCCATTTCAGCATTTCAAGGAGCAACCTAAGTCCTTACTGCAAGAAGACGTTGGGTCTAGTGGGACATCAGAAGAGGACACCACCCTCTTGAAGGAGTCGGATCTGTACCCAGAAGCAGTCCGTGGGACCTTCATCTGTGAAGTAGAAGGTGAAAGGCAGTTTGTCAAGATTGTGGGAGAGAAGGAAGGAGTCTCATTTGTAGCTTTCCTACTTGCACAATGGGGGAATACACACAAAGGTGGAGGCTGAAAACAATTTTCCTCTTCTTAGTTGTGTAAGCCAAAAAGAACTCAAGTACATAGAAATAGAAGAACCCTATATATGGGTCTCAAACCAAACTCAACTAACTAAGGTGGCATACTAACTGAGCCACGAACTAGAGTAGATAAGGATAGCTGTCATCTAGCTATTATTCATGGGTGGTGTACCAACCACATCTACAACTGACAAGTCGATGACATAAATGCACAACGGTCACCTTGGCGTATCACAAGTGGAGCTCGATATCTCAACACTCCCCCTCGAGCTCAATCCCAATTCCTACACACCAAGCAGGTCTCTAAACTTGCGCAGCTTCTCTACGCCCAATGCCTTCGTAAATATGTCAGCTACCTGATCCTCTATGCTGACATAAACTAGATCAATAAGACCTAGTAAAAACCTCTCCCGCACATAGTGATAATGCACCTCAATGTGCTTTGTTCTAGCATGATAGACTGGGTTATTTGCCAAGTGTATACTACTCATGTTGAATGACAAAAACTGGCCCATCTATAGACTGATGCATATCATAAAGTAGCTTATGCAACCAAGCTACCTCACATGCAACCATTGCTGCACCCCTGTACTCAGCCTCTGTGCTCGACAAGGAAACTGTAGGCTATTTCTTGCTGCTCCAAGTGACTGCAGCACTCCCAAAAGAGAACACATATCCACTGGTAGATCGTCTATCAGAAATACTACCAGCCCAATCAGCATCAGTGTATCCATACAACTGTATCTGAACTCCAGTCTCATAAAGTAGTCCATACTGCAATGTGAACTTCACATACCTGAGTATGTGTCTAGCCGCATCCAAATGCTATTTCCTTGGAGCCTGCATAAACTGACTTACTAATCCAATAGCATAGCTCAAATTTGGCCTGGCAATAGTCATATAAATCAAACTTTCTACTATGCGTCTGTACATAGTACGGTCTTCCAGAAGCTCACCTGCATTTGCGCTCAGCTTCACATTCTACTCCAAAGGAACTGAAATAGGCTTACAGCCTGTCATCCCATATTTGGACAACATGTCCAATCCATACTGCCTCTGCAAGAGCCGTATCCCACTTGGTGATCTAATCACCTCAATGCTCAAGAAATAACGCAACTCTCCCAAATCCTTCATCTTAAACTTCTGCTTCAATAGCATTTTCACATGAAGGATATCTTCATCACTGTCACCTGTCATAATCAAATCATCAACATAAATGACAAGTAGCATAATACCTTTCTCTGTTTTTCTTACATAAAGTGAGAAATCTACCTTGGAAATATGAAAGCCAATAGTGACAAGATACTGTCCTATCTTGTCAGACCATGCTCTAGGTGCTTGCTTCAAGCCATACAAGGCTTTCTTCAACCTGCAAACAAACTCAGGATGAACAGCATGCACATAACCTGGTGGTTGCTCCATATAGATCTCTTCTTGCAAATCACCATGCAAGAAGGCATTCTTTACATCCATCTGATGTAAAGACCATTCCTTTGATGCAGCCATAGCAATGACTGATCTTACGGTTTCCATCCTTGCAACCGGACTGAATGTTTCTTCATAATCAATGCCATATGTTTGTGCATACCCCTTGACTACTAATCTTGCCTTGTATCTATTCACAGAACCATCTGCATTGTGTTTCACCTTATAAACCCACTTACAACCAATTGCATTCTTATCTTTAGGCAAAGGTACCAATTCCCATGTAGCATTTGCTTCCAAGGCCTCCATTTCTTCATCCATGGCTTTCTCCTATTTTTCTTTTCCCATGGCTTGCTCAAAAGAAGTGGGTTCTGGTTCCTGTATCACTTTGACCATATATGCATAATGAATGGCTGTAAATCCATCATATTTCAGCCTATCCACAGGATACCCAGCTCTGGTAGACCTGCGCAAAGTAGGTTCACTCCCAGGTGCTCTCAAAACATCCATGGTCTTCCTTACCCCAGGTGTAACAATAGAAGAAATACCCAAGTCATCATCAATGCTCTATTCTGAGCCACTGGATTCACCATCCACATAAGAGTGACCTACATTCATATCAAACATGGACTGATCTACCTTCTCTTTTCCTTTTCGTGATACCTGAATACCACTATCTGCATTGCTTTGAGAAGATTCTCTTGATCTCAATCTGCCAGTCCATGGCAAAGAATGTGAACCACTGCTAGAGGACGCTCCAGGTCCACTAATATTTTGTGACTTCTGCTGTGAATTCTGTGCAGCATTACCATTTTCTGCATCTACATCATCAATCACATTTACTGGTTTATACCAGCTACTCATCTCATAAAAAACAACATCTCTGCTCATTGTAAACTCATGAGTAGAAGGGTTATAGCATCTATACCCTTTCTACTGCAAAGAGTAACCAATAAAGATGCACGTCTCAGCTTTTGGATCCAACTTGGATCTCAACTCATCTGGCACATGAACATAGGCAATGCAACCAAAAATTTTCAAATGAGAAATATCTGGTTTCCTACTAGTATACCTCTCCTCTAGAGTCATCCCATGTATTGCTGTAATGGGAGTCCTGTTCATTATGTAGACTACTGTAGCAACTGCCTCAGCCCAATAAAAATCTGGCAGGTCTTTTTCATTGAGCATGGCATGAGATACCTCTCCAATATGCATGTTTTCCTTTCTGCAATTCCATTTTGTTGTGGGGTATGACTGCATGAATATTGCTGCTTTATGCCATGCTCCTGTAGGAACCTTGCAAACTCATTTGAGAGGTACTCTCCCCCTCCAGCTGACCTTAGGCATTTTATTTGCAGGCCTGTTTCTTTTTCAACTATAGCTTTAAGAGTTTTGAAATGCCCAAAAACTTCACTTTTCTTTTTCATAAAATACACCCAAATTTTTCTGCTATAGTCATCAATAAAAGTGACAAAACAATGACAGCCTCCAAGAGATGCAGCTTTAGTAGTTCACACATCAGAGTGGATTAATTCCAATGGCTTCTTACTCTCTTAAACATGTCTAGGAAATGGTTTCCTTGCTTGTTTTCCAAACTGACAGGCTTCACATACCTTATGCATTTCTGCAACCTTGAATTTTGGCAATCCTGCAACAATATTTTGGGCGTGCATTGATTTAAGTCGTTGTACATTAACATGACCAATGCATTTATGCCAGATATCAATATCTGCAACTACACCGGTCCCATGTGCAGACATTGTTGCACTCAATTCAAGCATGTCTGCATCCAATGTAAACATTCAGCCCTTCTTCTTTCCTTTTGCTATCAAGCGACCTTTATTTTTCATATCCTCAACAAAGCATCCATGGGAATTAAATCTGACCTGCAAGCCCTGCTCAACCATTTGACCAACAGAAACCAGGTTCTTGGTGATATTCGGAACATGAAATACATCCAACATGTATTTCTTTTTCCCATCCTGCATAGACAAATGAATATTTTCAATCTGCACAATAGGATGTGCAGTATCATCACTAGTCTCCACAAACCCTGGTTTTTCCATTTTCCTTGCATCCTGCATCCATTCTGCATGACCTGTCATGTGGTTTGATGCACCTGAGTCAACATACCATACATCATTACTTTCTTCTGTACTTGTCACAGAATTGGTCATGTGCTGCACCATAAACAAATGCTCATTTCTGTCATCACCCTGTCTACTAGAAGATGCATAATTTCCTTGTTGTAGTTTTCCATTCATGATGTCATTCTACTTTTTATAGCAGTCTTTAGCCATATGACCCATTTTACCACAGTAGTAGCATTCAACATTGTTGTTAGCATTTTGCCCTCTTTGCCATCAACCACGACCTCTTTGGCTCCCCCTACCTCTAGAGTTACCACATCCTCCTCCATAGGACTGGTTTTCTTGAGTTTGCTGCATATTCTGATTTCTACCATGGCCTCCAGATCGGCCTCCTCTACCTCTGCCTCTACCTCTTCCAGCATTTGAGTAGAAGATAGCTTCTTTTGAAGTTCCTCCTGAAGAAGATGCACCACCATTTCTCTGCTCCTCAAAAATTAGAAGAGCAATCAACTCCTCAAAATCAGGAAATCTTTCACGGATGGAAATGGATGTTCGAAACTGTGCATAATCCTTTCCTAGATCATTCAAGGTCACAGAAACTAAATCATCATCTTCCACTGGTGACCCAATGGAAGCAAGTGCATCTGCAATCTTCTTCACCTTCATGTGGTAGTCATTGATGCTCATACTTTCTCTTTGCACATTGTGCAACTCTTGCTTGAGCTGCATTTTCCTGGCTTGCGTATTTGTGCTATACATTTTTGACAAAGTATCCCATGCCTCCTTTGGCGTACTTACATCCTAAATATACACAATCATAGAGTCTGAAATGCTGATAGACAGCCAATACATAACTTTCCTGGCTCTCTCATGCCATGCTTTAAATGCTTGCATTTGCTATTGATTGGGAACATCAGGAAGAACTGGTTCTTCTTCATTTCCTGCAACAAATTCCCAATATCCTTTTTCCATAAGGAAATTCGTCATTCTAAACTTCCATGCTTGAAAGTTGTTCTTGTCAAGCTTTTCAGTGACAATCTGTGAGAGGGAAACAGACGCCATTACAGAACGCTGCAAAAAATTCTATCACTCCAAAGAACACAGCTTCAGCCTCATAAGGGCAAATCTACAAAATTGACGAAAGTGGTATTTGACCACACAGTCACTTCCTAGTGACGATTTTTCATCAACATGCAACAAGGATGATTCTGTAACTCCCAATGTCTCTGCGCACAGGCATACGATGCAATTTCTACAGTAACTTTTCACCAACCTGTAGAATAGTGGTCGCACAGTATAAAACTGGGCCTTTTCCTGAGTGCGTGCAGAAAACTTCTGCCTCCAAAACAGGCCCCGAAATGGCCTCAAATTAAAAAAACAGAGAAACCAAGGGCCAAAGCCCTGTCCCTCAGTATATACTGCCCTCTTGCTACACTGCGAAGGGCGTCTCAATCTGAGACAATGCACTCTTGCACTTTCGGGCTATGCTACCTGTGCAGAGACTTGCTCCCAAAACAAAAAAATGAAAGCAACACTGGTCCTCTTACGAGAACACCGCGAACTTGGTTTGCTTTCTTGAGCTCCTTACCACGAACAAGGCTCTGATACCATGTCAAGATTGTGGGAGAGAAGGAATGAGTCTCACTTGTAGCTTTCGTGCTTACACAATGGGGGAATACACACAAAGGTGGAGGCTGAAAACAGTTTTCCTCTTCTTAGTTGTGTAAGCCAAAAAGAACTCAAGTACATAGAAATAGAAGAACCCTATATATGGGTCTCAAACCAAACTCAACTAACTAAGGTGGCATACTAACTGAGCCACGAACTAGAGTAGATAAGGATAGCTGTCATCTAGTTATTATTCATGGGCGGTGTACCAACCGCATTTGCAATTGACAAGTCGGTGACATAAATGCACAACGGTCACCCTGGCATATCACGAGTGGAGCTCGATATCTCAACACAGTTAACCTTTGTGGATGCAGATGGCACTGAACGACACTTGAAGGTGGGTAGCAGCCTACCAAAAGAGGAGTTGTCAACTTTGTACAACTTGTTGAAATAGAATTTGGGTGTGTTTGCATGGTCCTACAAAGACTTAAAGGGGATTGATCCCACAATATGTTAGCATCATATTGACTTGGAGCCTGATGCCAAGCCAGTACGGCAACGACAGAGGCGAATGAACCCGAATTATTCTACACTGGTGAAAGCAGAGCTACTGAAGCTTTTGGAAGCGGAGTTCATCTATCCAGTGGCCAACAATGAATGGGTTTCACCCATCGTGGTTGTACCCAAGAAGAATGGCAAGCTTTGTATATGTGTGGATTTCCGCAAGTTAAATTCCAAGACAAAGAAGGATCACTTTCCTATCCCTTTTCCAGACCAGCTGTTGGACACAGTGGCAGGCCATGAGCTTTACTCCTTGCTAGATGGCTTCACTAGATACAACCAAGTGCAAATAGTGGAAGAGGATCAATCCAAAACAACCTTCACCACAGAATGGGGGACCTACACTTACCGAGTGATGCCGTTTGGACTCGGCAATGCCCCTGCTACCTTCTAGTGAGTCATGATGGCCGCATTCCAAAATCATTTGCATGACTTTATTGAGGTATATTTGGATGACTTCTGTGTTTACAGTCTGATTCGTGAACATTGGGACATTTGGAACAATGCTTTGACCGATGCCGGGAGTATGGGATCTCCCTCAACCCTGACAAATGCATCTTTGGAGTCTCTTCTAGAGTTCTGTTGGGCCACATTGTCTCTGCACAAGGGATATCAACAGACCTTGCAAAGATCGAGAAGATCGTAGCTCTGACAGCACCCACCAACCTCAAACAGTTGAGGGGATTCCTAGGCCATGTGGGTTACTACAGAAGGTTCATAGCCCATTTTGCAACAAAGGCAACCCCCTTGCACAAGCTTCTGAGGAAAGATGCAAAGTTTATTTGGACAGAAGAATGTGACAAAGCCTTCAACACTCTGAAGCAGTGTCTGATTGAGGCACCCATCCTGCAACCTCCTGATTGGACGAAGGAGTTTCATGTACACACTGATGCATCAATTGAAGGGCTAGGTGCTGTCCTATGTCAAAAGGGCCCCTCGAAATTAGATCAACCAATATATTACGCAAGCCGAAAAGTCACTGATAGGGAACGGAACTATACAGTGATTGAGCTAGAGTACTTGGCAATGGTGTTTGCCTTAGAGAAGTTTCGCCACTACCTACTATCTACCCACTTTAAATTTTATGTGGATCATGAAGCCCTATCCTTCCTGATGAACAAAGCAGACGTGAAAGGACGAATGATGAGATGGCTCCTTCTATTCCAGGAGTTCGACTTTGAGGTAATTACCAAACCTGGTCGTTCCCATGTTCTGGCTGATCATCTGTCGCGTATCCCACAGACTGCAGACGAGGAGCAGGATGATCCAGACCTCCCTGATGCTTTCCTATTCCTGGTAGAAACTATAACCCCCTGGTATGCAGACATTGCCAATCTGCTGGCTACCCAACAGTACCCTCTTGGCATTTCTAGTCAGGAAAGGAAGAAGCTTATGTTAGAATCAGCTCCCTACACCCTGTTAGGCAGTGCACTGTACAAGAAAGGCAAAGATGAAGTGCTCAGAAGATGTGTTGCAGGAGATGAGATTGGAATTGTTTTAAAGGCTTGCCATGACGAGCCATGTGGAGGCCAGTTTGCAGGAGAAGCTACAGCCAGGAAGGCTCTGCTAGCAGGTTACTGGTGTGGCCGACCATTCATAAGGATGCCTATGACTACTACAAGCGATGTGATGCATATCAGAGGATGGGGAAACCCACCAAGACCAGCGCTATGCCACTACAACCTATCCTTCCTTTGAAGCCATTCGAGAAGTGGGGCATGGACTTCGTTGAACCAATCGATCCTCCCACCAGAAGAAAACAGAACCGATACATCCTGGTATGTACAAATTATGTCACAAAGTGGTGTGAAGCTAAAGCTCTAAAGCAGGACGATGGTAACAGCGTGGCCCTGTTCATGTATGAGAATATCATCACCCGTTTTGGTAGTCCCCTAGAGATGGTAAGTGATAGAGGCACTCATTTCATTAATAAAGTCATGGAAGAGTTGAGAGAGCTGTATAAGATCCGCCATCGCAAGTCCACTCCTTACTACCCCCAAGCCAATGGCCAAGTCGAAGTCACCAATCGCATCCTCTGCTCGATCCTGACAAGGACAATTGCCGCACATCATTGTGATTAGGATGATCGACTTACAGAGGCCCTCTGGGAGTACAGAACCTCCCATAAAGCAGCTACAAGACAGACACCCTTCCAGCTGGTGTATGGTACAAAAGCTGTTTTCCCTGTTGAACTGAAATTGCCCTCTTTGCGCGTGGCTATTAAAGAGCGTTTGGGGGACAATGATTCACTGCAACACCGTCTCCTGCACTTGGAATGTTTGGACGAATCTCAGTGCAAGTGCACACCACTGTAGACTGTTGATTCACTCGCAGGATGGCTCTACAGTGCATGGAAGCCACGTAAGCTTGACATAAGGCTTATCATGACAGCTTCATCAAGTACAAGGAGTTTAAAGAATGTGATTTGGTCCTAGCCTATGATTCACGATTTGGCAAGTTTCCTGGCAAGCTTCAACAGCGGTGGATGGGCCCATATAAGGTACTTGTTGTCAACCCTAATGGCTCTGGATTGTTGATGCCTCTGATGATCCCTTCCTGATCAATGGCTATCGCCTGAAGAAGTACTTCCCTCCTTGGGGATCTTGACCATCACAGTCACTTGATCCTTTCCCCCGTTGGTGTGGCACTATAACTCTTATGGTGCTACTTTTGATAGCCGTTCTTCAGCCACTCATGATGAGGTGGATGCAACCCTTTGTCCCCTCAGCCAAACCTCCCGCCCCTGATCTCTTATCCTCTATTTTCCACCAGCGACAGTGGCGAGGATGGTTCTGACAAATGGTAATTCTACCATTCCCTTGCTTAATTCGAAAAAGAAAAAAATATATACATATCGGTCATGGGAGAAAAGGACTTCCATCCCTGTCATCCCGACCTATTCTTCAAGAAAAGGTGGAGAACCCTTGGGAATATGAGAAAAAAAAAACAAGAACAAAACAAGAAAAAAGAAAATTTAAAAAAAAATAAGAAAAGAAAAAAAAAACTGTTATGGGAGAAAAGGAAGAAATTCCCTGTCATAGCAGGCCTCGTTCCAAGAAAAGGTGGTCAACACCCTTGGGCGGGAAGCTGACTGTGGAAAAGGTAGCAACACCCAGCAGTCCAGAAAGTGGATTCATCAGTTGACATCCCCAAGATCCAGTTCCGAAGCTACCTCCCTTGGTACGTTGTGTCTTGTGCCTTTCTGCAAAGCGTTTGACAATCCTCTAGCAGACGCCATGTTCCTATCTAACACAACGTTCGATCTGATGGCTACCTCCCTGGGTATGCCTCTTCAACAACTGACGACACGATCTTCATCGACAAACAATTGAGTGACGCGAGCTTTCATCCTAACAGGATGGGAAGTGAGTATGGTTGCCCTCTGTAACTATCAAACGAGTGTGAGACAAAGGGTGGGACGAGTGACCAGTCTTTTTCCTTCAAATCAAATGAGAGATACGAAGTGTGAATGGAGTGTTGCACACACGGGATGGGCCTCTCAATGCACAAAGCATGATATGTTTCTGTGCACTGCACCATAAGGCTCCCTAGCCTTCCTTCTCGCACCATATGCCTGCACAGGGCGAGATGCACAGTTGCACCATCAAATGCGCACAAGACATACAACCTTTGCACAAGTGACTGTGAGGATTACATCAACGGGTTTCAGGACATGGCAGCCCCTCTGTATCTTTCAACAGAGTGTGAGACAGAGGGTGGGCTGAGTGTGACTGGAGTTTCTTCACTCAATTACCGAGAGGTGAGATTGAGGGACGTTATGACCTTTGGCGCAAGGTATGTTCTCCCTATGCACCCATGGGTTGGGTCTTTGTCGTCCTCACATGACACGTCACCCTGTTCTGTACACTACACTGTAAGGCTCCCTTGCCTTCCTCCTTGCACCTATGCCAAATGGGTTGGACGCACTGATATACCATCAACTGTGCATCCTAGCGTACTCCTTTGTACTATTCCTTTGTCAATTCCTAAACCGGGTGTGAGATATGGGTTTCAATCATTATTCATCGAGTGATGTCCGTACTGGGGCGAGTGACTGTTCTCTCATCCCATCTGAGTGCTGTAAGCTAAGTGACTCTCCTTCGTCAGCGACACCGACTCGACGCGATTCATCCACCAGCTACCTCCCTGGGTGCTGCCGCGTGGTCCCTGCCATGAAGGATGTGTGCTATGAAGATACCTTGGTACCTCCTGCAGCCGACAACGATAGTGGACGTGCCATCGACAATCAACCTTGATTCTCGACAACATGGGCCAAGTTTTTCTAACCCTACACTTTTTGTTGTCAGTGATGTTCATGTTTTAAGTGTGGGGACGTTAGCGGTTGGTCTATTGTGTGGTATTAGGTCCCTGTTGCTCAGTCAACCCTATCCGTTAAGGTTTTAAGTGTGGGGACACGTCCTTGCGCGTCTACATTGCATACCACCCTGCATATGTCTTACTTGGATAATGCATGTATGCCATGGATTTCTTTTACCCTCTTGGGGTCCCTTCCCCACCCACCCGTCCACTGTCACCCCTCCCTTGGGGCTGTTCCTCCTCCATTTCTCTTTCTCCCTTATTTTGATGTGTTTTCATGTGAATGCACCCTACATTCCCCCACATTCAAATCCAACTTTATAGCCCTGTTTGTCCCTTCGAACTATCCAATTTTTATTTTTACCCACCCTTGTTCCGATGCACGGTTTTTGAGTTATTAATTTTTGAGGGATTTTGTGTAAATTCCACAGTTTTCCATGTGAATGCACTTTTCTTGCTTTGGAAAGGTGATATGATGTGATAGCCCTGACCTCCCCTTCCTCCCTGACATTTTCTCTTTTTACTCCGTGTCATTCCAATGCACGGTTTGTCCAATATTAATTTTGCGGTTTTTCGGGACCTTTTCGGGCGTCTTTTTGATATTTTTCCATGTGAACTTGCCTTGTTTGCACCAGAATTCCAATTTGACTTGAAAGCCGTGTCCATTGTGCCTTTTCCTACATTTTTTCTTTTTTATTCCCCTTCTTTTGACTTTCCGATTTTTTATTATTAATTTTTAAAAGTGTTTTTGAGTATCTTTTTGGTGTTTTTTGCATGTGAACGCCTCCTAACCCTATTGGAACTGCGTTTTAACGTGACAATCCTGTGCAACCCCTTTTCCCGCACATTTATCATTTTTTCTACCCCCTATTTTGGTGCACCGATCTTCTGTTATTAATTTCTAACCATATTTTCGTATGTTATTTTTATGTTTTTCCCATGTGAACGCATCTTATTTCAGTCAAAACTGTGTTTTGACATGACAGGGTTGTTGGGCGCGTTCTTTTGCACATTTTTCCTTTTTTCCGCCCAGCATTTCGATGAGCGAATTTCCCGAAATTAATCCCTGTATGTGTTTTCGGGGCCATTTTTTGTGTTTTTTGCATGTGCACGCCCTTTATTCCCCATGGAACCCCCGTTGGCCTTTTCCCCTATCTTGCCCCTGCCGTTTGGTACATTTTTTGTTTTTACGCCATTTCGTTTCGACGATCAGATTGTGAGATATTAATTTTTCTTTATTTTGATGTGTTTCGCGCAACGCGTCTCGCGAGTGAACGCCCGCATTTTTGGTTTTACGCGTCTTGCCACACCTGGTCATGTAAGCACACCCCGTGCCGACGTCCTGGCGCCATTCCGATCCCGCCACAGCAAATTTTTTTACCCCACCCCGCGCCCGCGCGCGAAACGGGGGCACGCCTTTCTTTTAATTCATTTCTTTATTCATTCTTTTTTTAAAAATCATTAATTTATTTATTTATTTCTTTTTTTTCCTTCTCCCCACGAGCACCCTCCCCTCTCCTAACCACCCACCCTTTCTCTCTCCCCGACACCCTCCTCCCTAACCACCTTCCCCCCATCCCCCCACCTGCGACTCCTCCATCCCTCCCTCTCCCTTCTTCCTCCCTCCACCTTCCCTCCCCTCCCCTACAACCCTGCCTCCTCCCTCCCCCTTCCTTTTCCCCCCTTCTCCTTCCCTCTCTCCTCTCCTCCCTCCACCCTCCATTCTTCCCCCGCCCGCCAACGGCCTTCACCCGCCTCCCCCCTGGCGCCTCCCTCCCGGCAGACGTTCTGCCTTTGCCTGCTGCCCTGCATTATGCCCGCCTTGGCCCTAGTGCACCGCCCTCTCCCGTCCGATTGGCTGCCTTCCACCGCCTGCCCCGACTCCGCCAGCCTCGCCTCTCCTCCCCTTCTCTCGCCGTCTCCACCGACCACCCGCTGGCGATGCCTGGCCCGGTTGGCCGTGCTCGCTTGCTCCTCCTCTAGGGCCTCCTCCGCCGCCCTGGTGATTGCTGCCCCTCCTCCCCTGACGTTCCTTCTCTGCCGCCCGCCCACAGGGCCTCCACCTCTCCCCCACACCCCCATTCACACCCCCAAACCCCCCCCCAGTCAGACCCCCATTCACACCCACAACCCCCCCCGGTCACACCCCCATTCACACACATTCCCCACAAACCCCCCAGTCACACCCCCATTCACACCCCCAAACCCCCCTAGTCACACCCCCCCAAACACACACACCCTCATTACCCCCACTGACACACATACCCCCATTCACATACCTTCACATTCACACCCCCAACACCCCCGTTCCCACCACCCCCTTATTCACACACACACACCATTCCTACCACCCCTGCCCCCTTAATACCCATTCCCACCACCCTTCGTAAACCCCACCACACCCTAACCCCTTCCTAAGCACACCCTCCCTTCCCTTAGCTCCGGTTCACCCCTTCCCGCAGCGAGCCCCACGCGTCCACAAATGGATCCTCACCTACTACCCGTGGTTCTCACACGGCTACCCGTGTTGCTGCGGCTTTTATTGTGTCCGTTAGCGGTTGTTCGCGTGCGTGTACGCAGGAGCATGTCTTTTTGCGAATGTTCACGCGCGAGACGCGCGTTTGGATTTGTTCGTGAGGTGGTGCATGCTGGTTCGTGCACGTGCAGCTATAACGTGTGTCCGGGTATTCCTTTTTGAAATCCTGAATATCATTTTTTAAATCCAAAACTCCATTAAACACACTTAAAATTAGAAAAAAAAGGAAAAAAATCTAAAAAATTACCAAAATTTATTGAAACCTTTTTCCACAATTTTCTAAATTTTTTGCCTGAAAAATCTAATTAAATAATGCCTAAAAATTCCAAATTGGCTGAATTTTTTTTTAATTTGATGGAAATTGATAAAAAATTACAAAAAAGTACATAAAAATCAGAAAATAATTAGAAAAATTTTCAAAAAATCACGTTTATCCTTTTTTCCTATTTTGAAAATTTTCTTGACAAAAAAAAAATCACATAATGTTGGACATTTATTTCTTTTTGCAACATCTCATGACAATGTATTTATTATAAATCAAATTTTTTTGAAACTCCCCAACATTAACTGAATATTTCCATCACATTGAAACAATATGGGTTTCCGTCCTTGTAGTGGGAAAATTTGGGTTCTTGGTTAAAATTAAAACAAAAAAAAAAGAGAACCAGAAAAAAACAAAAAAAAGAACAAAAACAAAATACAAACAAACAAAAAACACCACAAACTAAAAACATAAAAACCCTACAAATCAACACATCCAAATAAATCCAAGACCTACAATTTTTTTCTTTTTTTTCTTATGGTCATCCGTTTCATTGTTCTTTGTCGTGGTCATGGTATTCGCTCGTTTTGTTTTTCTATCCAACAGGATGACTCTTGGCAGTCGATTGTTTGATAGTTTTCTGGATTTTTGTGGACTAGGCATTCCACTTTTGGAGGTTGTGATTTCAAACTTTACAAGCAGACCCACACATTAGCAGGTTCTTTCTTTTTCCCCTTCTCACTTGCATAATAACACACATTAATTGTAAATAAAATCAACTGAATGTTGCACACACATAATTAACAGATTGCACCTCATAAATTGTAACTAAAATGAACCAGATGTTAATTGTAAAAAGAACCCCCGCCGTTGCACGTGCACCTTTGCACCCTAACCCATATAAGTTGTAAATTAAAATCAATTCACAAATGCACACGCACACGCGTTTCAGACACATTAACCTGTAATTAAAATCAACCCCCGAAGTCACGCATGCATGCACGCAAGTGCCACACATCATCTAATTATAACAAGGGACTGCATTAGTAGAGACCCAGTCAGTCTCAGTCCAATCGTGTCAAAATCTGAGTGGGGCTGGGTTACGATGTCGACTCACCATGCATTAACGGGTTAATTTAATAATGAACGATGCTTAATTGTTTATATAATAAAAAATGAGTCGTTAGTTTCACTCACACACTCCACCGCACTGTAGGATGTGAATGCTACGTGGGAGTGGGAATAGTAATGTGATATTGGTCACCATGGTATTTATGATTGTGTCATGATTTTTTGAGTCTTTGTTTGGGCTACGGAATGTAGTTTTATTTTATTTTCTGCCTGATACGAGGTTACAGGGTGCATGTATGTTTGCATAGCATGAAGCTTTCAGTCACACCTGTATAGAGGTCATGCCGAATTTTTGTTTCTAGGATGTGGTTTGCCTGGGGGTTGTTATGGTCCAGTTAGTCGTGTTAATTAGTTAGTTTCCTATCGATGGTCTCAGTCTTGGTTTTGTTTTTGGGTTTTGCAGGTTTTCTTTTTGTTTTCCTGGTTGTGTGTGGGTTTTTCTTTTACCATAGTCTAAATGGCACCTCTTTCTACGCCTCCAATTGTGGTCCAGCATGTTCCTCTTGTGGTCCATGATTATTCTCTTTTGTTAGAGGTAGATTGTATTCGACGAGCTGGCCTTCACTCATTTGTGGCTCTCACTTTACCACCTGTGGATGAGAAGCTGTGTTATTCTTTCCTTGCTTCTTACAAAAACCAGTCTGGCCTGGCTTACAACCGGACATTCTGTTTATCAATACCCAATATCAATGAAGCATTATGCTTGCCCTTATCTGCTTCCTTTGTGCCCAGTGGTAACCAGCTACTAACGGTTGAGGAGATAGTTACACTAATGAAGAAGGAAACTTCCACCCCCTTGCTCCTTAACCAGGTCATTAATAGCTCAGGGGTGTCTGTTGCCCACATTTCTTCTCCAGTCTAGAAGCAGTTATGCCAGTTCCTATAGGACCGGTTCATGTCAGGAAAGAATGCATCCAAATACCTGTCAAAAGAATTATTCACAGCTTCTTTGAAGATTCTAGAGGGAGCTAAATTCAATTGGGCAAGTTTCCTATTATCTAAGATGGATCAGCATTTCCAGCGTGTCAGGAAAGGTCAAAATAGTACTATTTCTTATGGTGCCTTCCTACAGAAGATCCTTACTTTTGTACCTCCTCCTGGTGGTGTTCCAGTGCCAGATCCAGCTCCTTTACCAGTACAGCCTACAGTATCAGTTTCTTCTCCTAGGCCCATGCAGCTTAATTCAGAAGATGAGGAGTCACCTGTTATTTTTTCTAGAAAGAAATGCCTTCGCACAAAGGGACCTTCCAATCCTTCTGTCCAAGATCCATTGGTGCAAACATCCATTCCTGCTGTGTCTGGCAGTGCCATTCCTTCATTCCTTTCCTGTACCAATCTGTTTGCCGCTCAAAAGGAAGGAAATTTAGATTCACAGATCCCTTCATCATTACAAACCATTTTAGCTGGACCCATGCTTCCACAGATGGTTTCTAATGTCCAGTCTACTCTGGAAACTTCCCTTACTTCCTGTCTTCAGACACTGTACACCAGTGTTTACACTTCCATGCAAGACAAGGTGGATTCCCTCACTAGTCAATTGAGTAAGGCACTATAGGATTTGTCTTCAGAAAGGGCTACCCTCAGTGATATCCACAATCAGATGACTACTACCGCATCCTTAATGGATTCCCAGAAGGTCACTATTCAGGAGCTAGAAGCTAAGGTTGTTACACTAGAGGAAGAGAATGCATCTTTGATGCTTGAGAAGAATTCTACCCTTGCAGAGATGGTCACTTTGGCTACTAAGCTTGCTACTAGTGAGGGTCAGTTTCAGCAATCTCAGGACATTGTAGAGTCCCAACAAAAACTCATTGAAGAACTTAATTAGAAGGTGGATGTTCTTTCTGTTTCCCCTCCTGCTCCTGTATCTTCTGTGGTGTCATCCCAAGAGGAGCTTAATCAGTTGCAATATAAGGCTAAGCTTTGTGATGGATTCTCAACTAAGGTTGATCGCCTTCAGCAGCAGCGGATGGATTGTGTGCAGAGTGATTTTGTCCATTATACTGAATTGGTGTCACCTCCTCCGTCCTTTTGGGTGAAATATCATCAACAGAGGTTTGCCTTATATATTTCTTTGAGCAATGTGGATTTGGAGCCTCTAGAGGATGGATGGTCCAATCTCTGGTCTGTGGATCTCTTACGAGCAGTTTTTGACAGATTTGTGGATGATTTGATTTCCCATGAGGTCCAGTTACTCTCTTTCATGTATCTTACAGGTTATCTACAGATCCCTGATGAGGAAGATTTAAACGTTTATGTGGGAGATGTCATCTTATAGGCAGTGATGTATCTACATTTAGTTGAGCTTCTGTTAGCAGAGAGTTTACGAACGTATCATGAGCAGACATCTTGGTGCAAGGGATATGCTTGGCATCCACCTTTGGAGGATGTTGCTTTGGAACCTCGCTGCCTCAGAAATGTCTTTCATAAATCAGATATCCAGCCTCTTCAATCTCAGTTGTTGAGCTTCATTGCTGATAACCCATTATTTACTGAGTCTTTCTTTCAAGATTTAAATTTCCGATGTTCTATTTATCCTTTAGATCCTGCTGATCTTTTATCATATTCCCTAATGTCCTATCATTTTCCATTATACGTTTCTCTTCTTTCATCTAGTCCTGATAATATTCCTCTCTTATCATTTACCCCTTTAGGATTTCCTCACATTCCAGTGTTCACTACATGTCCTTTCATTGCTGATCCTATAGTATCTCCTACTCCTTCTGACATTCCACCTACTGTTCCTCTTGTTCCTTCAGTTTTTCCAACAGAATCCCTTCATACATTTTTTGTGTATTCTCCATCTTTTCCACCTTCTCTATCCCTTAAATTACCCTCTTTTTATGATCTGTCCTATCCTCCATTACAATGCTCTCCTTTCATTCCATTATCCTCTCCGACACATTACATTAACCTTCCTCCCCAAACAGTGCTGGATACCCCAGGGTATGATGGTGACATCCTTCGTAGAAGACAGTGGACATTACATGATTCAGTGTGACAGGTCATTGGCCTTTCATTCCAGGGTCCTGGGATACTTCTGCAACGTGTTCCAATTCTTACCTCCACTTTGCTAGGGTACATGGTACTTTTGGAGATACCACAGTTCGTCTTGCTGCTCATTTTTGCTGGTATCTTGTGTTCATGCATCATCAGTCACATTTGAATACTCGTAAGGGTATCCCCGAAATGCTGATTAATCCAAATGAGGATGTAGCAGTTGCTCAAATGGATCTTTTATACTATTTTGCACAGGCCTTCCCTACCAGATTCATCATTTTATTGGAAAGGATGCGTTGCCTACAATTCCTCCAAAATGTTCCTCAGTACTTTGTGGATTAAAACAAAGCCTTGGACCGTCTTAAAATTAGTTTGCAGTTTAAGAAGAAATACCTTCATCCTACTTAGTAGGAGGGTTTTCGTGATTGTATCCACTCTCTTCTTTTTAATGGAAATTTCTTCTTTCTCTTCAAAATTTTTGAGGAGATGTGCCATTCAGATTATATTTGTGTATGGGTATTTTTTGTATTGGGTATTGTTTTTTTTCTTTGTGGATGAGGAGCTGATGAAGATGGAGCTATGCAGATTGATGATGTTGCTTATTAGCTGGATGAAGTTGCAGTTGAAGATTTGAAAGCTGAAACATATTATATAGGTTTTATGAAGCTGATGATGGGGTCGTGATTGTAGCTGCTACATTGTGCTGATTGAAGATTTTTTAGCAAAGAGATTAGAGCTTTTATTCATTTTTTCATGAGGTCACGAGGACGCTTCCTTTTCTAAGTGTGGGGATATGTTGAGTGTGAAATATGTTGGTTTTTGGGCTGATTTTTTGTTGTTTTTTATGATAAATGGTTGTTTATTTTGAAGTGTTTGGAAAGGTTTGGATAAGTTTGAAGGGTTTTTTATGGTTTTTGATGAGGATATTTGGTTCTGTAAGGTCTGATTTTCTTCTATTTTGTTCTATTTTGTTTCTGTTTTGGTAGTAGAGATGGTTGAATGAATGTTTTAGAGATGATTGAAGTGGTGTGAAGAGGTTTATGAAAGATTGAATTGGTTTTGTTTTGGTTTTTATGATTTTTATGGGTTCTGTTGATCTTCTGTGTTGTTCTGTAAGCTTCTATAGCTTTGTTGTTCTGTACTTCTATTGCTCTGTGATTCTATTCTGTTGTTTCTGTTGAATGTTATGATGGATGTGTGGATATTTTGGGAAGTTTTTTTATATTAGGAAAGGATGAATGGAAGCTCTATCCAAACTAATTGAAGTGAAGAAGTAACTGCTGAAGATTTACAAAAGGTTACAGAAGACAGTGACAGAAGACAGATCTCACAGGACACAATGAAGTCTTTAGTGACCTTTCATATCAGACATACCTTTTGGGAGGTGTATCCACGACCTAAGAAGTATTATTGAGATTGATTATTGGGCATTGTAGTGAGGATATGATGTACTATTGATGGAGAGAGAGAGAGAGAGAGAGAGAGAGAGAGAGAGAGAGAGAGAGAGCCAGAGATAGTCAAATCTATGAAAACAGTGTAATTGTATATGAGAGATTGAGAGAAAGAACTATGAAGACATTGAAGATGAATACTATGTGATGTATTTCCATTCAAAGATGGTGTATTCCCTTGTGTTCTTGGTTCTATTGATGGATTTTATAAAGATTATGAAGAATATGGTTGATTTTATAAAAATCCGTGGGAGATATACATGATGCTGCATGAAGATTTGTTGTGCTTGGTGTTCTTTTCTTCATTGTGATCATATAAAACCTAATAAAAAAGCTTGTTGCTGATGACAAGATAGATTTTCTTGCAGTAGAAACCCTTTTTTTTTGTGTCTCTCTTGGGGCTCCAATTAGTTGGATTCTTCTCAAACACTTCAGGTTCAACCTCATCACTTGTACATAGGTCCCAATATCCTCTGCTAACCAAAAAATTCTTCATTCTGAATTTCCACAATGAAAATTTCTTGTTATCCAACTTCTCACCAACAATCTAAGTAATTGTTGTCAGTGCCCTATGCATTTGCCATGTTGTAACAGACTATGTCTGACTACCTGTGCAAGCCAATAGGTAAATCACTAAAGACCAACTGCAGTCTTTGACTATTTATGATAGTTTTCAGCAACAAATTCGCTATTAAAACCTGGGTATTTCAGCCCATTAGCATGTCAAAAACACCCACCAACATGTGGCATAACCAGTAGGTATATCGATCAATACATATACCATGTAGTAGTTGTAACTCTGTATCATGCAACCTTACTGCCAAAGCACATACATGCATTCTGAAATCTGTAAATTGACAGTGACCAACAACTGATTCACAGCTAAAACTGAGATGTATACATGTCATACATGCTCCAAAACCTCTAGAATATCTACTAATGCATATAGGGTTCCGTACATGATCATTCGGGCATAGATCAATGCATACACAACAAGTACAAATGCCAAATATCTTGCATGTAGGTTGCAATCAACAAATACTCAGCAAAATTAAGGTATATTCCAACTCAAAGATACCTCAAACCACTTCATACATGTGCTACTATGTGTCGGGGTCAATACATGACCATACATACAACCATAGACACATTGTCTTCAAGAAGCCAAGTCATAGATTGCATTCCCTGCTTTTAACAAGCCAAGACAATGTAACCGCATTAATTTCTAGCTCCAAACTTCATTTTCTAGTAGTATTTAATTATTGTCTTAATGCTCCAAAAATTCCCCAGACATATCCCAAGCCATACATTTGATAGGGACCAATCAATGTCATGTAGTGCTTTAGGAAAAGACCATGCTTGTTGCTCATAGACTTGTGACAATTTTTAGCTTGAGAAAGGCTTCTAGATCTAATTGCTTTTACCTCGAAACATTATCTCCAAGACTCAAGAGTCAATACATATGTCCTTCAGGTTGTATATTTGCTTCAATGAGTGTTCCTGTGTATGTCAGAGAGCTTCAACCTCTAACCAAAGCCACGCATGTGTTGTATGTTGTCTATGTATAGTAGTTCAAGTCTTTTCCCTATACCTATATTTCAATTTATATCTCTTCCCCCAGCCAAGCATTGCCATGTTAAGCCTTCAAAGTACCATCTAATGTATTCATACAACCATTAGACCACACCCTAATCACCTTATGTGATGGATTGCAATCAATATAGGTAGCTTGAAAAACACATGTAATCATGCTGATAGGTCCAGAGGTTTCTGCTATACATCGTGTAGTTGATGATGACAAATGCACCCTTACAAGTGCTCAAGGAAGCTTGAGCAAACTCCCAAACAAGCTATAGCAACCACTTGAGCAATGAGAGACAAGAAGAACCAATGCCTACCTTTCCAATGAACAATGGCAGATTGCCTGTCTTCAAGAAACCTAGATCTTCACTTTCTCTAAGTCTTCTTCATTGCCTCTTGCTCTAGAGAGCCTACCTAACATGGCTTTGATACCATATTGGAAGAGAGGGAAAGACAGAGAGTGGAGCAGAACCATGAGCTTCAGCTCATCTTCATTATCTTCTCATTATTCTTTACTCGACTACAATAGGTTTTACACTAACCATCATGTAACTATGGTTAGATCAAGTCTACACCGACTTATTCAATGTCACACATATGTACAACTATATCTAGTTGGTGTCAATCAGCCACACAGACATAAAGAGATATGGGTGGAGCTTGATTTCTGATAGATCCAGCTAGAGTTGAATCTACTAGAAGGATTTGCTTCAAGGGAAGTGATAGGCAGCAAGTGAGCCAAGATAGATCGGTCACCATGAAAGAATATCAAAATAGAAGAAGTGGTGGCAGCCAATCAAGCCATACAAAGATTAGAAAGAGATGGGTTTGGAGGCCCAAAATCTCTAAAAGTGTGGCTAGTGTGCTAGATCACTAGCAAAGAGTTCTAGGTGGATATACTATGGTTAATTCCCAAGTGGATGAGACTAGAGACCATAACGATATATCTAGCAAATGTGCACCACTCTAGGATGCATCGTTGTGATGGACCTAGGATTGAATCCCTACCTAGTTTGGGTAGTAACAATGACACATTCAAAAAATCCAAATAGGAAAGGGTTAAATGAGCTGGAATTTGCGGATCTCTCTATAGGAGAGGCCTTTGGAAAGCTGGAACAAATAGTCTATTTGGATGATAAGCCATTCAAGCCCAAGGAGGTCATTCGTTCAGCTAATAGCACACAAAGAGGAATAGCCCATACTGAGGTTATATCAGTAGGAAGGTTTAGACTTGTGACTTTGGTTTAGCTTGGTTAGTTTGACAATATACAATTTACATGCCAAATAGACCATATTTTATTAGAAAAAAATGATTTATGTTAGGCCAAGAGGGCCATTTCTTTTTGTGAAATGTTATACCTCTTTAGGCCAAGAGGGCCATATGTCTATTTGGTGCATGTATGTTTAATGGTTTTTTGTTTTAATGATTGCATCACACAGGTTGGACAAAGTTCCTAGAGGGAGCTTTTATTACACAGGAGCCTCTTGTGACCATTCTAGGTGGTATCATCACCTTTTTGAGTTTTCCCTTAAGCTAATAGTGTTATATATATATATGTGGAGGTTATTTTCTTTTCGTTTGTGGGGACCAAAAATCAAGGCATGAAGTCCTAGAGTTGGGTTAGGTATATTTGGGGGAGACTTGAGTGTTTGCCTACCTCCTGTTAGGACATTGTTAGGCATTAAAGACCTGTGATAAACGGGAGTCCTTGTGACCTTGTCCTTCCTTCTTGCTAGGTAGCTATCATTGGAGTCCCTGCTAGTGTGAGGCAATTGAGAAGCCTGCCAAAATAGCAAAGAAGAGCAAGTTTTGAATATATCTAAAGATAAAAAATACAGAGGTGTGTAAAAAGGGTATCTAACCCCTCAATTAGAAAAGAAAAATGAAGAAAATTCCTACAAGCAATTGATTATCGCCTTGCAAAGACCTAATAGGTTCCTAGGATGCCTTATCTTCCTAGGGGTAGTAGCTAGCCGAAAAAAAATATAAGGAAGGTTGGAGTGAAAATAAAAGTGGGCATTAAAAAATGATTAAGTGTCACCTCACAAAAGCTTGGTAGGTTCTTGGGTGTCGAGTCAAGACAACCTGAGATTGATGCCTTGTTCTCCTTAAGTCACTCTATGCTCAAATCCCTCCTTTTTACATACTCGAGTATGGAAACCTTGGCAGGAAAATGTCTTACAAGAAAAATATGATGACCAAGCTATAGGAGTCCTTGCCTAGTAGGAGGTCATGGTTCCATTGTTCTAAGCTAGGTAGGTAGTTCAGCCACCACTAGGATGACCTCTTTGATAGGTTTTTTAATCAGTCTGTGTTAGAGTAGTTGGTTAGTGACTCGTTTTAGATTTCTGTTAGATTATGCTAGGCCTATCCCTTGTGGATTCTTATGCCTTGATTTTGTCATGGGGTAGAGTGAGAGCTGTTCTTGCACTTTGTTGAGTATACTTTTTATGGTAGCTCAATGCTTTCTTTGGTTGTTGCTTGTGCAGATGAGCTCGATAGACTCAGTTGCCCTATTTTGTTGTTGCCAATGAGAGTGGATTTTAAAGATCATTTTTGAAGCAGAAAAGAGTACGAGAGGTCATAAAAGACCAAATTTTCATGCAAAATGAAACGATCGTGGATCGATGAGTTGGAGTTTTCCTAGATGGAGTTCGATGCCAGGAACCCAATGCAAGTCTCGGTTCCTTGATCGGAGTCAGTTTGACCCCCCATTTAATTCTCATAAGGTTTCACATTATGAAGCAGCTACATGATCTTAAAGTCAAAAAGTGCACCATAGGTCCCAAGTTTATAAATTTAGATGTCATGAAGCCATCCAACTAGACGGATCTCGAATCCGATCTCGTTTGCCCCGCCAAAACTGAAAAATCCACTTCGATTGCATTGTGAACACAAAGAGATGAACTAGATATTTTCAGTTTAAAACCTTAGCCTTGATTAAAGAGGAAAAACCCAAAAAACTAGTCGTGAGGAGGGAGGGGGTGCAAATTTTTTTGTGCCCCAATTTTTTAGAGATGCATGCCTCTCCAATGTTAGGCATAATCAAGAAACAACTGTACATCCCTGATCTACTCTCTGAGAGCTCCGTTTTGGGTGTAAGCATGTTGATTTTCATGGAGGGAATATAATTTTTTATTTTTAGTATTTCTCTCTCCTCTCTCCTCTTACTACCTATTCACATGCATGATTCTATGGGAGAAGGGGGTGGAGTTTGATGCAAGATGCAGATAGAATGATGGTGCTGGAGTGAAGGAGATCATAGATCAGGCTATGAGAGAGTGTCAGCGGCCAAGAATGAGTGTCAGTGGCCTCCCAACCATGAAATATGTGTCTCCAAAAGTATGATTCTATGCGTAAGTAATAGATTTACTTGTTTTATAATAAATGTTTGATGGAATTGGTTGCAAATGGTTGTCTTTATTTGATAATGCGGAAGATTATCAAAAATCTTGAAGAAAACCTAGAAATTTAGTCGTATAAGAATTTATATCAAAACATGCAAAACCCGCAATTATGTGGTTTTTATAGAAATGATAAATTTTGGGGTTTTGTTGTGATTTTGGGGTTCACATGGATTAGAAATAAATATAAAATCAATTCTCAATCATTGTGATCAGTCCCAATCCATAAATCAAAAATATTAAAAAAATATCTAAATAAATGAAGAAAAATAGTTTAAAAATGGGAAAACTTAGGTTTTTGTATTAGAAAATTAGGAGAAAATATGCTTTATGTTTGGGGATGCATGACATGGTTGGAACATGAGGGATAAGCCTCAGTCTTATCTCTATGTTAAAGTATAGTTTTTACCATTTTTACAAGAAAAACACATTAAAAATATACATTCTACATCTATTAACGATGCATAACCTAAATGGTAGGGGGGAAGAGGGATTTTGCTATTGCTTAGTTGCTGATTACATTAGAAATTCTCATCTATTTGCTTGTGCATACCATGTAGGAAATTTATAATTTAAGTTTAAGAAGGTACTCTAGTAACATGAGGATGCTCAGTGCTGACCCTTAGCAACACAACATTACGTGTAGGTTGAAATCATTGAAAGAAATGTCTTTGCACTTCACAATGCAGAATTTTTAAAACATAAAATGTTTGAGCACTATATCCATACACAATTGCATTGCGCATATCACATCGTGTAATTCCTAGATGCATTACAATTGGTTTTATATATATATGACCTATGTTGAGTTGTGAAATACCTAAGCTGTAGGTTTAGACGACCGAGTTCCTTGGGAAACTGTTAAGTGAGGAAATATATTATCTCCTGGAAAATTGTAAAATAAGAGTGGGGTTTGTGATGCCTATGTTATTTGTGTTAGCGGTGCATCAAGGGGCCAATCCCCGAGGTGTAGGAGAGTTGTAGTGGGGCCATTGCATTCAACCGAGGGGTGCCTCCTTCTATTTGTGCTTACAAGGTGTTTTTACACCAATATATGTATAGGGACTCCCTCTGAGGAGTGTGGGGAAGGTTTAACCATTGGAATACAATTTAAAATAAACGCGAAATTTAGGATAGAAGTTAGGGAAATGTGTCCCTTAGACGCTCGTGGCCGCGAGGCAGCCAAGGGGGTGTGATCTTTGAGTGTAGAGATTGTGCTTAGAGCTAGTGTCAGGCATGTTTTAGGTCCCAACAATAAACTAGAGTATAAGACTGCAAGTTTGCCCTATCATTTCATGTCATAAAGAATCACAGATCTCCTTATCATGCTAGCCGTTTGTTTTTTGACCATGTTGACAATGTAGCAACCCTCTTGGGATCTATATTGCATCATAAGGACAATGCCGAAAATCCCCCCACCCCCTTCCCTCTCTCTTCACAAAGCATGCTAAAAAGCTTGGTGATGCTACTCTTCTTTTTCAGTCGGAGTTCTTGGAAAAGAGAGGATTAGCTTCCAACTCAAGTTTACATGATCCTACAATTGGATATATTTTACATCTGCTGAATGTTAAAGAAGGAAAAGCCAATTATATTAATGACATTGATGTTGACATAGGATAATTAGGAGACAAATGAGAGCCATTCATCAATTGAGTGTGAATAGCTAGTATCATAATCTATGCCCTTCAAAGAGCTCTAGGTTAGTTACTAATTCAGAACTTAGCACATCCCCAACAATGTGCATGTAACATGTCCGCCCATTTGGCAGTACGTTCTTAGTATCCCATCAAGAGATGTCCTAGAAAGCATCATTCCAGATTTGATGAAAAACCCTTGGAGTTTGCTAACTAGGCTCACTTGAGTCTACCCCATAGTGGAAGTTCTAGCTATTCCCATGAGGATCCAACTTGAGTCTTTTGATCAAATCAATTTCTAACGGTTGACTAGTATTAGCAGTTTGAGATTCCATCCCTTATAGAAATTGCTAACTAAAACGGACTTATGTTGTGCTGGGTTCAAAGAGAATGGGAGAAGTATGACACTTTAATCCCTTCTGCCCAGGGTTCTAAAGTGATGCTAGTCAAGCTTTATGATCTCTAATACTCTATTAAAAATGTAATTTTTATTCATTCTTAAGAAAGCTCTCAGGTTACCGAGACCACCCAACCATAGGTTTGGATCCATGGGGGGCCCATCCTCTTGCTTTTGTCGAGAGAATATTTTTAAATACCTAATTACCTACCACTTTAGGTTCAACATATAAAAACAACTTCTTTGAATTATCTCATAATATAAATTTGTTACACGCCTTTAATTCACGACACAAAAACACAGTAAAGCAATCTCTTCTTAATATTTTCTTTCAGAAAAATGACTTTTTACAATGTTTTTTGTTCGAAGGTATTATTCTCTCCAAGTTTCGTTCCCCGACTAGTATTGAAACTTCCATGACATAGTTTGGAAATCGAAGGGTAGTTGGCAGTTCATAAGAGCATAAGGAGTTGGTACCCTCACCTCCTCCTGCCAACTAGAGTTCCCTACGACAAGACCTTTCTCGTCATGATTGATCTATACTCACTAACGCGAAACAAAAAGAGAAAACCCCTTAGAGTGGGTTTTATTCACAACGTTGGCCTTGGGGAGGTCTAGCACCATCAAGAACACTATGTCAGTCGGTGTTTTGTGGTGCTGCTCACCGAAATATTGCTTAGTCGACCTGTACTCGGTCATTCATCTCTTAGCATGATGGTTTTAGAAAATATTAGTACCTAACTTGCAATCACAAACATCTTAATTCGAATGAATTATACATATTTTTTTCAAGACAAATCTTTTCATTCAAAAATAATAACATCATGGCAAAACTCAGCATAAAGTGGCAATACCTTCCAATAGTCTTCATGGATTCTCCCTTGGGATCTAGTTTGGACTGAATCTAAACAAGAATTTTATTCTAAGAATAACTCCCTTGGAGTTTTATGTCCTTGCCCACGATAAAAGAAGTCTTGGTTAGTTTCATTATGAACAATATTCTTTGGCAACTCCATCTCAAGGTCTCTTATATATCGAGGATTAGTAACTGTGATTATTCACATGGGTTTCAATTAGAAGTATTAAGTATCTTAGGGACATATTACCTTCCTTGTACTTGCTTGGGTTCATCTTGTACAAACCCAAGTTACCCCTTGGAATTTGAGGTTAAAATTTCATTTAAAAGGTTATATTCAAGAATTGAATAAAAATCTTATTTTACAAATACAGTTTTTGCTGCTTGTTCATGGGATGATGGCCTCCTAGCTGCCTTTATTATAAAAATATAGTACCTGGGGATCCATGATGGGTGCTTGGTTGATGATATTTGCAGCTTCCTTTGTAACCCCAATACTCATCATTTCATTTGTAGTGATTGTACCTACCACGTTTTTGGCAGCTCATGCCTCCGAACACAATATTAGTGAATTTGGGAATCTCCCAATTCCCATTTTTTGAATACTAAAAAGGTGACACCCCAATAACATGCCCATAAGTTTCTCAAAACCATAAGATGTGACTTATCATTGGAAAGCACTTGAAAAATGGAATCTATTGAGCTATAGAGCATTTGATTCGTAGTTATAGTGTTCAAGTTATGACAAATCTAAAGATTTGACCACGTGTCCCAAACTTATGGGAAATTTCCATATTCTCTAATATGGTGTTTCCGCGACCTTCATAACTTTCTTCTTTGGGGCCATGGTCTTTAATCACAAGATTGAAAAGGGAATTTTGGTGAAGGAGCTTGGGGTAATTAGATTGATAGAATTTTGATTGATAGGGAAAGGAAATCACTAAGAATTTAGAAAAATCGATAAGAGTCTTGATTCCACATGGAAGTAGGGTAGAAGGGATAGAGGATTCGAATTCAAGAGCTCTCGGAGTATTCTTATTGTCTTCATGATGACGAGAAATTCCCGTCCTTGCACTTCTCTTGCCCCACTCCCTCTTGCTCTATACTCTTGGGAAGGGCCTCTCCTCTCTCACTCTCGGACTTCTCTCCATGGCTCCTCATGCCTCGTTTTTATAACTAAATTGAAGAAGAAGGGTTGTGACTAAGAATAAGAATTCTTTATGGAGGGTATATGGAAAAATCACTAGAAGATTTCAAGTTGCAATCTATTGTTGGCGATTTGATCTTTGAGGTCCAAAGAGGCTACCAAAGATGCCATGACTGATTCGCTTGGCTCTCGGATGATCTTGCTTCAATCTAGGCCTCATGTAGAACTGAGAAAAGAGGGAGATTGCTAGAGCTTCCTGTTGAGATTGAGAAGAAAGATTTTAAGAAATTTTCCCTGTTTTGATTTGCCAAATTTGGGGAGGATGAGGGTGCCATTTTTTTATGAAAAGAGGGGGGGCGACGCCTTCAGTCATCAACTTCTCTTCAATAAGCTTTTCTTTTTAAAAAAAAGCTTAAGGATTTTTTTTCTCCTAAAGCTTTAATCCTTTTGCAAGTCAAGTCTTAACTTGCTTGACTTGCTCAAGTTCCTAAATGTGTTTGGTCTATCCCGAACTTACTATCCATAATTGTCATGCATATGGTGATTCTCGTGTAGAGATGTTTGCAACCGTATTGGTTTCAAAAGGTGTCGGGGTTACAAACTTTGGAATATTTTTGTTCAAGACTTTCTCTATTTAATGGTTTAGAATCCTTCAAGTCAAATTTTTTAAAAGTTAGGAAGATTGAAAAATAAGGTTGGGATATCACATCCTCTCCCCCTTAGAGGAATCGAGATGTCCTCATCTTGAATGATATTGGGGATATTGGTTACATAGTGATTTCTGGTCAATCCATGTGGCATCTTCTTTAGGGTAGTCTTTTCACTGCACGAGATACTCTCTAATTGTTTTGCTTCTTAGAGTCTTTTCCCATATGTCAAGTATCTTTTCTTGTTGAAGTTCGAGTACTCCTTGACTTGGCATCACAATTTGTTGGTCGTTAAGTACATGGCATGGATTAGGAACATAAGCTTTCAATAGACTAACATGAAATACATTATGTACTTTCAAGTTATTAGGGAGTTGCAGCTTGTAGGCATTTGGCCCTAGACACTTTAGTACCTTATTGTCAAGAATCACGTGGTAGGGGGACTTGCTTGAGGTGCTGCGCCAAACACACACTGTATACACAAGAGGAAGCTTACTCAAGAACACAAGAAGAGAGATGGAGGCCAAAACGTTTTCTTACTGGTTTTTTCTTCTTCTTTCACACACTATACAATGTACACAAAGTATAGACAAGATACAACATAAAGGAAATTGGCCTACTAAGTCAAACAGTGCATAACTGACTACACTAATCGATTGGCGCTATGTCTTTGCCAGCTATAGGTAGGTGTAACAAACTAAATATAATAAGTGATAAGTGAGTGGCCATGTGAATATCATAGTGACCACCAACGTGCTAAGTGTAGACGTGCAGACTCATCTAGCCAGGCGGTCCATCATCAATGTTTGCAAGTGTTGAGCTTGCCATCTCAACACTCCCCCTCAAGCTCAATTCTATCTCTGCAATTCCAAGTAAGCTTTGGAACTTTCGAAGCTTCTCTGCACCCAATTCCTTTGTGAAAATGTCAGCTATTTGATCCTGTATGCTGACATATACCAAGTTAATCTCTCCTGCAAGTACCTTCTCTCTCACAAAGTGGTAGTGCACCTCAATGTGTTTTGTCCTAGCATGGAACACTGGATTCCTAGCTAGCTGTATGTTGCTCATGTTGTCACAATGAATGACAACTAGACCATCTCCTTGCACGTCCAAATCACCTAATAACTTTTGCAGCCATACCACCTCACATGCTGCCATAGCAGCACCTCTATACTCAACCTCTGTACTCGATAAAGAAACTGTAGGTTACTTTTTTCTGCTCCATGTAACTATTGCACTACTAAGAAAAAACTTGAATCCACTTGCAGATCTTCTGCTTGACATGCTACCAACCCAATCTGCATCTGTGTATCCAAAGAGCTGTACGTCCTTACCTACCTCATAAAAAAGTCCATAATGGAAAGTGGGCTTCACATACCTCAATATACGTCTAACTTCATCCAAATGAGGCTTTCTAGGCATCTGCATAAACTGACTGACAAGGCCAATAGTATAGCTCAAGTCTGGCCTTGTGATAGTCATGTAAATCAAACTCCCTACTATCCTCTTGAACATAGTGAGAGTGAAGTTTTGATCCCGGGATGTGCCTAAAATTTGCCAAAAAATCTAGAATTTAGGGGAAAAATATTCAACATGGAAGGCCGCGGCTGCAATTAGGATGATTTTAAGCACCAAGTGAAAGACAGCTTTTAAAAGGTGCTCGAGCGACACTTGTGGATTTTTGATAATTTTTTCGACTGCCATACGGTTTGCCATGAGCTGTCAGTCAGTGCAGGATGCCGAGACGGATGTGCAGGATTTTTCAGAGGCTGAAACGGAGCCCGGATAAGGAAGAGGCCAAAAATTTGCCAAGATTTGAAAAGGTGGACACAACTTGGCCCAAAGGGGGGATGCCCTTTGGGACGGGATTTTTAAACCCCCCCCAAAAAAAAACATGGAGAGAGATGGCGGCAACATGCTGAGAATGGCGCCGAGAAATGCGCCATCCCCCCCCCCCCCCCCCCCCCCCCCCCTCCCACATCATGCATGGAGGGTGAAAGCAACCCATGAATCAGACATTGGGCATCAACTTCTCCCTCTTGCCTGACTTTATCGCTGGTCTTCGCACAAGATATGGTTGTCTGATTGAAGAGATCAAAATCTATTCTTTCTCTCTCCTCCCTCTCTCTCTTCTCTATGGGTTGTTCATGTGTGCTCCCTTGAAGAAGGAACCGGGTGGAAGATTGAAGGAAATGGTGATGGAGATTGATGAAGATGCTGAAGATTGAAGTGCAGCATTGTATTGAGAGCAATGGAGGCTTCGTCTGCTGGTTATGCAGTAATTTAAGGCATCTCAGGTTATGTAAAAACACGGTATGACAATTTTTATGAAGAAAATGAAGGATTTTTTTATAGTTTATGATGATAATTATGTTCTTATTGGATGAAAATTTGTTTGTGCACCAGTTGCATCATGAGTAATTGCTGTGTATCAGAAAATTTTGATTTTGCAATGATTTACATGTGCTATTTAATTCTCGTAAACCCGAAATGCGGTTTTTAAGCAGTAAAATGGTAGTTTTTTCATTTCGGGTGGGTGAAATGTGTTCCCATGGGGGGAAAATGGAAGCTTAATTGAATGTTAGTATGCTGAAGTGATTGAACCAAGAAAAATTAGAAAATAGCATATTTTATTACCAAATAAATCAAGAAAATGGAAAAAATAAGGGGAAAAATAGAAATACGGCTCACAAAAATAAGGAAAAATATAATGGTTGTTTGTGGATGTATGGTAGTGGAAAAGCATGAGGTTTAGCCTCAGTTTGCCCTATCTCCTTGTCAAAGTTTGTGATTTATCACTTTTTATACGTCAAAACATGACAAAATAAACCTCTACACCTATGTAATGAAAGCAATACCTAAACGTAGGGGGTTGGGATGTTTGAATGGTGCAATCTGCGTGCTGATTGTTGCTGATTTGCTAATGCATATCATGACATAGAGTTTGGTATATTTTAATTAAGAGGACAGTAGCAGGAGTGTTGTCTCTGTGCTATCCTTACATCGCCACAACGGGTTAGTAAATGCATTGGAAAGCCTGGTTGTGCAACACATGTTTCTGATTTGAAAATTATGTTTGAGTACTTTAGGAGCATCCACTTTTGCATGTGCATGTCAACCATGGTATTAGAATACAAAAGACTGGATGCACATCACCTATTTTTGATTATGATGACCCACACTTGAGTGTGGAAAGGCATCCTAAGCCGTAGGATAGATGTTTGTTTCTTGGGGGAATTATTTGGTAAGGACACATGGTATCTCCTGGAGTACTTGCAAAATGAAATAGGGGAGTTTGTTTGTTTGTTCTATATGTTGAGCAGCGTATCAAGGGGCTAATCCCTGCGATGTAGGAGAGCTGTAGTGGGGCCACGGTGATTCTACCGAGAGGTTGCCTCCCATGTATGTGATTATCGTGGCATTTATTGCCAATGTGTATGGGTTCTCCCTCTGTGGAGTTTATAGAAAGGGAAACATTGGACTACAAAACTATAAATGTATAGATTAGGCTTTAGGACAGTTCGTCCTTTAGCAGTAGATAGACACTCTTGGCCCGCGAGGCCGTGAGGGTGTGTTTGTTTGTTATGAGCATGAGGTCCGGCTAGTGCCATAGCCACCAGTGCTGGCCCATTTGAGGTCCCATCAGTGGTGCGTCTACCGGGAGTTGCCAACAAGTGGTGGTTCTCGAATCTAGGGTTTTTAGGGACCAAAAAGTTGGTTTATGTCCTCTAACAAGGACCGTCAAGCTGAAATACAAAAAGCAGAACGTGTTGAGAGGGCTAGACGGCGGTTGGAGATTGTATGTCGCTATTCTCCTCAAAGGAGTAGCCCGATACGCATAAAAGGCAGTGGTCTTAGTAACCCATTTGTTGCACATAGTCCTTTAGGTGCAGGAGGAAGTGCAAGTTCTTCCTCTCTTCCACCAAGTCAACCTGCTTCAAGTGGGGGTGTGATCCCATCAGTCCAAACTCCTATTGTCAATCTGATTGTCGTCATGGTACAACCTATTGCAATTCCTGCAGGGATGCCGGATCTGCCAGCTTGAGGAGTTCCTTTGCCCATTTTTAATGGGTTATCTGAAGAAGATGCGAAGTTTCACATTTGTGAATTCCAAAGATTAATATTTAATTACTGCATCCAAGATGAGGGACATCTTATGATGTTCTTTAACATGACATTAAAAGGAAGGGCTGCAGTATGGTATCATAGCATAGAGATTGGAACCATCACTACAATCGACCAATTTTATGCAGCTTTTCGAGGAGAATATGCCCCTGAAAGAGGTGGCCAATACTGGTTGCGTGTTTTGAATGTAACACGCCAAGACCCCCATGAGAATGTGAAAGCCTATGCCAAGAAGCTTAAGGAAGTGTTTCGTAAGTTAAAAACTTACATTCCTATTCTGCCGGCTGCCCAATTGCAATACTTCTTGCATGGATTGGATTTCAATATTCAGGTAAGATTGAGCAGTGTGGCTTTGGCTAATATAGACACCGCCATCACGCGGGAAGAAGGAGTAGAGTCATGATTACAAACGGCCTACTCCTCTCGAATAAATCTTAATGCGGGTCTGGTACCTAGAGGCAATTTACCATTGACAAATGGAAGTCAAGGGATGCCTATGAATAATCCTAATGGGAGAGGAAGCATGGTTCAAAATGTACATTTGCTACCAGCTCTCCTACCAGTGTGACTATGCCTATGGCTAGTCAGTTGGCTCCACCAAATGTTGGAGGCCAAGCTTCGAACCCTAATGTTGTTCCTGTGAGTCAATAACCAATACCCAATCAAATTGTTAGGCCAATGGAATGACGGATAGACGATCAAGGCTATGAGTCGAGTGCCTCTAATATTCTTGGCGAAGTGAAGGATATGATGAAGCACTACACTGACATGATTTCTGAACAATATCGGCAAATTGTTGTTGATGTTAATTTCTTGAAGAAGCAGCAGAATCTGATAGGGAGTCGACGCCCTGAAGAGGGTGGACCATCAAGATTCAGCTGTAAGTGGTGTGACGGACAACATTTCCCTAGAAACTATCCAAATGTTAAATGTGATATTTGTGGGAAGTCGGGCCACTTAGCCGCTACATGTTGGAGAAAGATTAGTTTCCTCCAACAAGGGAGTAAACAGCCAGGTCCAGTTAATCATAGCGCGCAAGATAATAACCTCCAGCAAAATGATGGACCAAGACAAATATTGCAAAGGGGAAAGACCACTATAGAGGAGTTGCCACAAGGCAATGGAGTCAGCCTTATTGAGACTGTACACGTCAATGCCGTTGAAACCTCTAATCTACAAGCCATGACAAGAGGCCAAAAGGCTAAAGGGGGTGATAAAGATAATGCAAAACCAGTCAAGGGAAACCCTAAGCAAGGGGATAAGGGGATGGAAGTCCTAAACCCTGGCATGGAAGGTGGACCTCTAAGGCCTATTGACAAAAAAGTCGATCCTAAGAAGGATGAGGAAGTGCCAAGAAAGAAGGCAAGAGCTAAAAAAGAAGCACCAAAACCAGTCCCAAGACCAAAAGAAAGGATAGTTTGGTAAGAAAAGAGAGCTTTGGCTACCTATCATGATTTTGATTTAGCAAGTTCTTTGCAAAGTCAAACCAGATGTTAACCTCTTACAGTTGATTCAATTATCTCCAGGAGTATGCAAGGAATTCAATGCGTATTGGGTATATTGTAGAACCTTTGGACATAGCACGAGTAGGGAAAGATTGGTTTGATCATGCTGAAAAGAATTGCCCTAGGGTTCAGCATACGTAGATGGAATATTAGTGGAGCATGCTATTGTAGACACTGGGTCATCCGTCAATATCATGAATTCAGAGTTGATGGAGAGGTTGGGTTTAGGAATCCAAAAAGATAGCTCCACCCTTCTTAGAATGGCTGATGATAGTCTAAGGAAACCAGAAGGTTGTGTTACTAAAGTCCATGTTATAGTTGCAAGTGTAGAATGCTTCTTGGACTTTAGGGTGATAAGATTTGTGGGAGGTCAGCTATTGAGTCTTGCTAGGTAGGCCTTGGATCTTACGAACAGACTATCAAGTCGATATACCTGCTGTCGGTCGAGTGGTTCTAGGTAGAGGTGCTAATCGAGTAATAGTCAATGCTTACCCTGAGTCTCCCCAGAGTGTGAGAGCTCCTTTATCCTCTACTGAATTAGAAACAACAGTTGATCCATCTGGTAGTGAGACATCATCTAGTGATGAATCTAAAGAGGGGTCCACTACAGAGGATATTTATTAGATAACTCTAAATGAGCAGATAGAGCTGCAAGATAGGATAAGAGACACGGATGTGATTGAGTTAGACCTTGGCACACCAAATGATTCGTGGCCAATTAAATTAGGTTCCATGCTCAGTTCAGCAGTAGAAAGGGAGGACTATGTGTCCTTGATTCGAGAATTCTGCGACATCTTTGCTTGGAGTTATGACGAGCTGAGAGGCATTCCTCCCAGCCTGGCTGTTCATACTATTCCTGTAAAAGAAGGCAATCGTCCTATGCATCAGAAGGTAAGGCGTATGCCTTTTGAATTGCAGGACAGGCTGTTTGAGGAGTTACAAAAGTTAAGGAAAGCTGGTTTAATCTTCCCGGTATAGCACACAGAATGGTGTTCACCAGTTGTCATCAGGAAGAAGAAAAACAACCAGATCCGACTATGTGTGGATTTTAGAGAGCTGAATAAGCAGACGGTTAAGGATTACTACCCGTTGCCATTTATTGACTAGATTTTGGATCAATTAGCAGGTAGGGAAATATATTCGTTTATGGATTGCTTTGCATGATACAACTAGATGGCAATTGCAGAAGAGGACAAGTTGAAAACAACTTTCATTACTGTCTTTGGTACTTTTGCGTACCATGTGATGGCCTTTGGTTTGTGCAATGCACCTGGATCATGGCAATGAATAGCAGACAAGACCTTTGGTGACATCTCCCCAGATGAGTTGAAAGTATTTATCGATGACCTGGGGGCAGCCACTGTAAGGGAAAGGATATTGATTATCTTAAGAAAGTGCTTTGAGCGCTATAGACAATTTTGTATCGCTCTTAACCCATAGAAGTATGTCTTTGGAGTGCCTTATGGGCTATTGCTAGGCCATGTGGTCAGTTCAGTAGGGATCGCAAATGACCCTGAAAAGATCAAGGTTATAGTCGCTATGAGTCCACCATGCACTCCGAAAGAGGTACATAGCTTTCTGTCATCAATAGGATACTATCGGAGGTTTATAAACGGCTTGGCAAAAAGGACGTTGCCATTAACAAACTTATTATCCTTTAGATGTCTATTTGTATGGAGCGACCTTTGTAAGGTAGCTTTCAAGGATGTGAAACAGGAGCTAGTAAAAGCACCAGTTTTAAAAGCACCTAAAAGAGGCGAGGTATTTTACATATTTTCAGTAGCCACCATGCATAGTATCAGCTGCTGTTTAGCCCAAATCTGGGAGGAAAAGTGGTAATCATCTGATAGCTTTTGCTAGTCGAAAATTGGGCATATCAGAAATTAACTACACCTACATGGAGAAGTTGTGCCTTGCGATGGTAATTTAGGCACTACATCCTCTATGAGAAGGTAGTTTTCCATACGAAGGTGGAAGGGCTTAGATTGCTTATGAACAAGTTGCAACCACCCATCTGGCAAAGTGGTTAATCACTTTGCAGGAGTTTGATTATGAGATTAAGAGTAAGCCACCGAGGTTGCAGGGGATTTTGGAATGCCTTATGGATTTCGGGGAGCTGAAAGAGACTTTGGCTGAAGGAAGTGATATTGAAGAAATGTTTTAAATTGATATAGCTTCTATTCCATCTTGGTATGCTGCTATCATGCATTATCTATCAACAGGAGAGACTGGAGCTAGTTTATCAAAATCTGAAAAGAGAAAAATTAGACAACATGTTTTGAAGTTTTCCTTGATCGCAGGAACACTATATCGGCAAGGTGTTGATGATATCTCCCGCTGATGTGTGATGCCTAACGAGGTTCCTTTCATCTTGGAGGAGTGCCATGACTCTGCATGTGGAGGACACTTCGCTGGATGGTTGACGGTGCAGAAAGCTTTAAGAGCTGGATATTGGTGGCCATCCATCTTCCAAGATTCCTTTGAGTATGTTAAGAGATGTGATACCTGTCAAAGACACGACAGATCAGAGAGAATAGAAAAAGCCCACTTATGCCTATTATGGCTATCCTTCCATTTGAGAAGTGGGGCATTGACTTTGTGGGTCCTATCACCCCGTCGTCTACTACCCAGAAGAGGTACATTATAGTAGCAACTGATTATTTTACAAAATGGTCAGAAGCGCGGGCGAGGAGGCAGGACAATGCAAAAGAGACCGTAAGTCTCCTTTTAGAGCAGATTATCTGCCATTTCGGTCCACCAAAGCAACTAGTATCGGACCGTGGAACCCACTTTTTGAATAAAGTGATCAAAAGATTAACTGAAGCTTGGCAAATCAAGCACAATAAAATGACCCCCTATAATCCGCAAGCCAAGAGGCAAGTCGAAAGTACTAATAAGCAGCTTGTGGGTATCTTGTCTAAAATAGTCTCTGAGAAGAAACGAGACTGGGATAGGAAGTTGTATGTGGCAGTATGGGCGTACAATACAACGTTCAAGCGAGCTACCGGCCATACTCCACTTAAATTAGTTTATGGGGAAGAGTGTGTGTTACCCCTCGAAATCGAGTTGCCAACCATACGGTTTGCAATTAACCACTCTTTGGGAGCTGAGGATGTACTCTTTGAACGTTTCACGACCATAGCCCACCTAGATGAATTGAAATTGTAGAGCTTATTACACCAGGAGGTAGCTAAACGTCGGATGAAATAGTTGCATGACCTTAAAGAAAAGAAGTATACCTTTAAAAAAGGGCAATTAGTTCTGTACTACAATGCATGTAGGGAGCTGTTTCCAGGGAAGTTGGAACCTAGATGGGATGGCCCCTACAAGATTGTTAGGATAGGGAAAAATAGGTCTACGGCTCTACTAGCTGATCTGCAGGGAGTAGAATTTAAAAATAAGGTTAATCTTAATAAGATTAAACCTTATTATTTCTGAGTATGCTAACACAGCAAAGTGCATTGCAGGTCTATGCTGGGCTGATTTGAGACCTGCAAAAGAGCTTAAAGCTGATTGATGGGGCGGTTAATTCCTTATTTGGAGCACCCATATCTGGAGCAGAGATACCATCGGGGGAAACTTATCTGGTGGAGCAAAGGATACAAAGTGATTGAGCAAGAAGACATAACCTTTGTGTGGGAGATCAAAGTCTTCTACCATCACTGCTTACAAATGTTGACAAGTATCCCTGTTGAGTTCAATGAAGAAGGTGGGATGGAGCCGTCAGTTCATCCTCTAAACATGCTAAATTTTGACTATCATAATTACGAATAGAGGAGTTCGTGATGGCAGGTTGTGTAAACCCATTGTGGACGTACACATTATATTTTGATGGAGCGTCCAAGGGATCTAATAAAAAAGGGAGTGTTGGAGTAGTAATCCGAGATCCCCGACGTAGAGTTACGATGAAGTTAGCTGCTTATCTCGGGGTAGGATTCACTAACAACATGGCGGAGTATAAAGCCGTGATTATGGGACTGCATATTGCCAAGCAAGGTGGTATTCGACGGTTGTTAGTAAAAGGGGATTTCCAGTTGATCTTGAATCAGCTAGATGGGACATACATAGTGCGGAATCCCATCCTTGGTATGTATCATCGAACTGCCATGACCCTACTTGAGGAGTTTGAGAGTGTGTCTTTTCAGCTAATTCCATGTTATTGGAATCAATTTGCGGATTCACTAGCAAACCTTGCTTATGAAGAAGACCTTTTCTTCAACTGTGGTTCTAGTTTGGATATTGCTATCAATAAAGAGACAGGACCCGATCGCTTGTGGGGAATGTTATCGGAGCATGCAATATATAGCAGTCGATGGTTGATATGGGTGATGTGAAGAGTAGCCGAGACCCATCTACTGTTGTTATCCTGGACCCATAGGCTGATTAGACAACATGTTATGCGTACGCCTCTTGCTATATATGTAGGAGGGATGGGTCATAATCTTATGCATTTAGTTTAGGGCTGCGAGCCCTATTTTTCCTCCTTGGAAAGGAGCATATTATTGTATATTTGTACTATTTCGGGGAGGGATGTGTAGGTGCTATTCTGTTTTATTCCGTTAGGCCAAGAGGGCCAGTTTGGCAAGGTTTTAAATGTTTTATTTCATTAGGCCAAGAGGGCCGATCAGTTTTTTGTAGTGCAATGCTTTATTTCATTAGGTCAAGCGGGCCAGTCGTTTGTTTAGTACAGGTGCGGTTAATGGTCTCTTGTTTTAGTCCTGTGCTAGACAGGTTCAAAGAAGAGCTTGGAAGGAGCCTATGTCACGCAGAAGCTTCTTGTGGCCATATCCAGGTGATATCTCTCCTTTACGAGTACCGTGTTTTTATGCTATATGTGTCTATATACTTGTAGGGGATTTTCTTTTCTTTTTGGGGACCGGCGTTCAAGGCATGAAGTCCCAGGTTTAGGTTAGGTCTGTCTGAGGGAGGTCTGAGTAGTTGTTGCCTCTTGTAAAGACATTGCCAAGCATCAAAAGACCTATTTTAGAAGGTATTTTGAGTGACCCTGTTCTGCTAGCCTGTTAGGAAGCCGTTCTAGGAGTTCTTGTTAGTTGTGAGGTAGTTAGAGAAGCTTGCCGAAGGAAAAAATGATGCTGATAGAGAGAAAAAAACCCCAATATCTTAAAGACAATAAATATATACAAAGGTGTGTAAAAAGGGATTCTAACCCCTATAAAAATAGAAAAGAAAAGAAAGGAAAATTTATAAGCAGTTGCTCATCGACTTGGGGAGGCTTGGTAGGTTCCTGGGGACGAGTCAGACCCGGGGTCGATGCCTTGTCTTCCTAGGGGTGGCGTCTCGTTGGAAAAGAAGAAATTAAGGAAGGGTGGAGTGAAAATAAAAGTGAGCGTCAGAAAAGGATTAAGTGTCACCTTGCGAGAGCTTGGTAGGTTCTTGGGTACCGAGGCAGGACCTTAGGCCGATGCCCTGTTCTCCTTGGGTCACTATGCTCAGCTCCCTCCTTTTTACATACTCGAGTATAGAAACTAAAAACCTAAAAGAAGAAATGTGCTAAAAGAAAATACTTCTTGATCAGGCTATAGGAGTCCTCGCCTAGTAGGAGCTCATGGTTGTGTTGTCCTTAGTTAGGTAGGTAGTTCAGACCACCACTTAGGGCGACCTCTTTGATAGTTCTTTTTAGTTTGGCCGTGTTGGAGCAGTCAATTAGTGACTAGCTTCAGATCTTCTATTAGATTAGGCCAGGCCTACTCCTTGTGGATTTCATGCCTTGGTTTTGTCAAGGGGTAGGGTGAGCATTGTGACGTGTTTTAATATGTATCTATTTTGTATTAGCTTGATGCTTCCTTTGGTTATTTCGTGCAGATCTGTTGTGGGATTTGACGGGTTGAGTCGCCCTATCCCATGATCGCCAATGAGAGCGGAGTTTTGAGTCCGGGATGTGCCTAAAATTTGCCAAAAAATCTGGAATTTAGGGGAAAAATATTCGACATCGAAGGTGGCGGCTGCAGCTAGGACAATTTTAAGCACCAAGTGAAAGATGGCTTTTCAAAGGCACCCGCGTGACACTTGTGGATTTTTGATAATTTTTTTGACTGCCGTACGGTTTGCTAGGAGCTACCAGTCAGTGCGGGATGCCGAGACGGACGCGTAGGATTTTTCAGAGGTTGAAACGGAGCCCGGACGAGGAAGAGGCCAAAAATTGGCCAAGATTTGAAAAGGTGGACACAACTTGGACCAAAGGGGGGGTGACCTTTGGGATTTTTAACCACACCCCCCCCCCCCCCCCCCACATCATGCATGGAGGCTGAAAGCAACCCATGAATCAGACATTGGGCATCAACTTCTCCCTCTTGTGTGACTCTATCGCCAGTTTTCACGCGAGATATGGCTGTCTGAGTGAAGAGATCAAAATCTAGTCTTTCTCTCTCCTCCCTCTCTCTCTTCTCTATGGGTTGTTCATGTGTACTCTCTTGAAGAAGGAACCGGGTGGAAGATTGAAGGAAACAGTGATGGAGATTGATGAAGGTGCTGAAGATTGAAGTGCGGCATTGGATTGAGAGCAATGGAGGCTTTGTATGCTGGTTATACAGTAATTTAAGGCGTCTCGGGTTACGTAAAAACACGGTATGACAATTTTTGTGAAGAAAATGAAGGATTTTTTATAATTTATGATGATAATTATGTTCTTATTGGATGGAAATTTGTTTGTGTGCTGGTTGCATCATGAGTAATTACTGTGTATCAGAAAATTTTGATTTTGCAATGATTTACATGTGCTATTTAATTCTCGTAAACCCGAAATGCGGTTTTTAAGCGGTAAAATGGTAGTTTTTTCATTTCGGGTGGGTGAAATGTGTTCCCATGGGGGAAAAATGGAAGATAAATTGAATGATAGTATGCTGAAGTGATTGGACCAAGAAAAATCAGAAAATAGCATATTTTATTGCCAAATAAATCAAGAAAATGGGGAAAATAAGGGGAAAAATAGAAATACGGCTCACAAAAATAAGGAAAAATATAATGGTTGTTTGTGGATGTATGGTATTGGTAAAGCATGAGGTTTAGCCTCAGTTTGCTTTACCAATCCTTACATCGCCGCAACGGGTTAGTAAATGCATTGGAAAGCCTGGTTGTGCAACACATGTTTCTGATTTGAAAACTATGTTTGAGCACTTTAGGAGCATCCACTTTTGCATATGCATGTCAACCATGGTATCAGAATACGAAAGACTGGATGCACAACACCTATTTGCGATTATGATGACCCACGCTTGAGTGTGGAAAGGCATTCTAAGCCGTAGGATAGACATTCGTTTCTTGGGGAATTATTTGGACACATGGTATCTCCTAGAGTACTTGCAAAATGAAAGAGTGGAGTTTGTTCATTTGTTCTATATGTTGAGCAACGCATCAAGGGGCTAATCCCTGCGATGTAGGAGAGCTGCAGTGGAGCCGTGGTGATTCTACCGAGAGGTTGCCTCCCATGTATGTGATTATCGTGGCATTTATTACCAATGTGTATAGGTTCTCCCTCTATAGAGTTTATAGAAATGGAAACGTTGGACTACAAAACTATAAATGCATAGATTAGGCTTTAGGACAGTTCGTCCTTTAGCAGTAGATAGACGCTCCTGGCCCACGAGGTCGTGAGGGTGTGTTTGTTTGTTATGAGCATGAGGTCCGGCTAGTGCCATAGCCAGTGCTGGCCCATTTGAGGTCCCATCACATAGTAGGGTCTTCTATCTCATCCCCAACGTCAGTACTCAACTCTCACTCAACTTCACATTTTGCTCCAATGGTACTGAAAGAGGCTTACATGCTGCCATACCATACTTGGAAAACATATCCAAGCCATACTGCCTTTGGGATAGCCATATACCATCATCACATCTGATCACCTCAATACCAAGAAAGTATCTCTGCTCACCCAAATCTTTCATCTCAAACTTCTTCTTCAAGAAGTCCTTAACTTCAGCAATCCCATTGTCACTATCACCTGTAATAATCAAGTCATCCACATAGATGACTATGATGACTAACCCTACATCTCCCTTTCTCACATAAAGTGAGTGATCAACATCAGAAATACAAAATCCAATATTGACAATATACTCTCCAATCTTGTCAGACCATGCTCTAGGTGCTTGCTTTAGCCCATAGAGCACCTTCTTTAACCTGCACACATATGTGGGATGCTCTAAATCCTCATAACCTGCTGGCTGCTCCATATACACTTCTTCTTGCAATTCACCATGCAAGAAGGCATTCTTAACATCCATTTGCTGCAAACTCCAACCTTTGGCTGCTGCTAAGGCAATCACATACCTAACAGTTGCCATCCTAGCAACTGGATTGAATGTCTCTTCATAATCTATGCCATATGTTTGAGCATAGCCTTTTGCAACCAGCCTAGCCTTATACCTGCTAACTGAACCATCTGCATTATGCTTGACTTTGTAAACCCACTTACAGCCAATAGCTTTCTTACCCTTAGGTAAGGGTACCAAATTCCAAGTCATATTGGCTTCTAATGGAGTCATCTTCTCATCCATTGCTGCATCCCAATGAGCATGACCAACAGCATCCTCAAAACAAGTGCGCTCAACATCCTCAACTAGTTTCACCATATAAGCATAATGGTGAGTTGCATAACCTTAAAAACCAAATCTTTTAATAGGGTATTTGACCCTGCTAAATCTTTTAATAGGGTATTTGACCCTGCTAGTTTCACCATATAAGCATAATGGTGAGCTGCATAACCTTAAAAACCAAATCTTTTAATAGGGTATTTGACCCTGCTAGATCTGCATACCACCGGATCACTCAATGGAGCCTTTACATTACTATGAGCTCTCTGTATACCTGGTGTCCTGACTAAAGGAATACCAAGCTCATCATCCAAACTCTCTGAACCACTAGAATCTCCGTCAAATCCCAAATGACTGGTAGATGCATCATTGCCATCCAGCACTTTCTTCTTTCCTTTGTCCTTTCCTGCAGCACTTATAGATCCACCTGAAGATGTGGGGCTACTCCTTAGTCTCCCAGACCAAGGGCTCACTGTAGGTGTAGTACCAGATGATGTTTCTGGTCCATTAAGACTCTGTGATTCTTGTTTATCTTTTTGCACATAGCTGTCCTGATCATTATCATCATCCAAAACATCAACAACAGGTGTATACGAACTTCCCATCTCATCAAAGATAACATCCCTGCTCACTCTGAACTCACCTGTGATAGGGTTATAACATCGATACCCTTTGTGCTCTAAAGAGTATCCAATAAAAACACATTTTTCTGCCTTTGGATCAAGCTTCTTCAGTAGCTCATGTGGCACATGAGTGTATGCAACACAGCCAAGTACCTTCAAGTGCGATACATCAGGCTTCTTGCCAGTAAAGCATTCTTCAGGAGTCATCCCATGAGCTACAGCTGTGGGAGTTTTGTTCATAATGTAGACAATAGTATGGGGCATATTCTTTTCAACATTAATGCCTGTGCAACTTTTGCAATATGCGTGTTTTTTCTTTCTGCAACACCATTTTGTTGTGGGATATACGTGCAAGTAAATTTCCTCTTTATCCCATGAGTCCTCAAGAAGCCACTGAACTCATTAGAGAGGTACTCTCCCCCTCCATATGATCTCAAGCACTTTACTTTTAAGCCTGTTTCTATTTTAATAGCTGCCTTAAAAGATTTGAAGTGCTCAAACACATCACTTTTTTCCTTCATAAAGTATACCCATAACTTCCTCGAACAGTCATCAATAAATGTGACAAAGTATTTGTTGCCACCAAGAGATACATTCTGTGTAGGCCCCCAAATATCTGTATGCACTATATCAAGTATTTTTCTACTCACTTCTCTATCATGCGAGAAGGGTTATCTTGCATGCTTACCAAACTGACATGCTTCACAGACTTTATGCAATTCTGCAACTCAAAAGAAGGCAACCCTGTAACCAATCCTCTGGATTGCATTAATTTCAGCCTTTGCATATTTGCATGTCCAATACGTTTATGCCATATTTCAATATCTGCAACTAGTCCTTTTCCTTTAGCATACATAGCAACATCCATTGCAAGAATTTCAGCATCTAAAGTGAACATTTGGCTAACTCTACTTCCTTTTGCGACCAACCTGCACTTATCATTAAAGTCTTCTACAAAACAACCTTTTGCATTGAATCAAACCTGCAATCCCTGCTCTACCATTTGGCCAACAAACACTAGATTCTTTGTAATTGATGGCACATGTAATACATCTGTCAAACTCTTTGTCTGGCCATCATACAAGGACAAGGGAACCTTTCCAATGTGTGAAATTGGGTGGCATGAATCATCACCTGTCTGCACATAACTTGGATTTTGTAAGTCTTGCATCTCTCCAAACCATTCAACATGACTGCTGGTCATATGATTAGATGCACCTGAATTGACATACCATACATCATCATGTGTCCCCTTTCCTGTAACTGTATTCATCATATGCTGCATAACAAATAGACACTCATTTTTATCTTCATTTTGTCGCAAAGATGATGCATAGTTTCCTTGCTACAGTTTACCACTGCGAATATCATCCTTCTTAACATAACAATTGGCTCCAATATGTCCCATTTTGCCACAATAACGGCAAAAAATAGTAGAATTTCTAGAGCCTCTATTCTGCCATCCACCTCTTCCTCTAGAGCTCCCCCTACCTCTAAAGTTTCCTCTACCTCTAGAAACCTGCATTTCACCAAACTGTTGATTGAACCTGTTTTGCTAGTTATTGCTAGCACATCCCTTACGATGGCCTCTCGAAGAGGATCTACCACGTCCCCTTCCTGAACTTGAGTAAAATGGTTGGACTTGTTCACCATTTCTTTCGGATGAATCACCCTTCATATTGATCTCTTCAGTAATCATGAGAGAGATCAACTCATCAAAATCTAGAAATGACTTCCGTACATGTACTGAAGTAACAAATGATTTCCATGCCTTCTCATTGTTAAGGCCACTCAAAGTGGATGAAACCAAATCATCATCATCCGGCATTGCATAAAATCGCTGCTAAAGCATCTGTAATGCTCCTCACCTTCAACACATACTCATTGACAGACATTTTTCCTTTCTTCAAGGCATTCAACTCTTGCTTGAGTTGAATCTTTCGTGCCTTTGTATTTACTGAAAACATGCTCTAAAAAATTGTCCAAGCTGCATGTGAAGTTTTTGCATTCCTGATATGTTCCAACATAGTATTATCAATGACAGCAGATAGCCAATACATCACCTTTTTGTCTTTTGCATTCCACTCTTTCCATGCTTTTAACTCATCTACAGGCTCGGAGGGATACCCAGCTCTGGCTCATTTTCTTCACCTGAAACAAATTCATAAAGGCCCTTTCCAATGAGGAAGTTCGTCACACAAAACTTCCATGAAGGGTAGTTGTTCTTGTCGAGCTTCTCAATAATGGGATTTCCATTGTTCTCAGCCATTATCACAAACAAGGATACAACACAGCAAGCTAGTCTTCTGCAATCTTTCACAACACATGCACAGCACTACACCAAGCAACCTTTTTCACTCATTGCTCAATAGTACATGTAATTTGCAACCTGTTTGCAGATAAACCTTATGTTTGCTTCCTGCAAACACCTTAAAAATTACAAATTCGAAATCTGTAACCTGTGCACCCACTTTCGGTCAAAACAACGGAAATCACAGTGTACCCTGAAACTGCTGTCCGCAACCTTGCGGCCCTAAAACGGGGCCTGAAACGGCCTCAGACGCCGAAAATAACTACGGATTTTGCAGAATATATAGTGATATGCTCACACACCAAATCTCACAGCAATCTGAGATTTTTGCTCAACCCTGCTTCCGATGCCTCCACAGGCACTATCCAAGAGAGAGAGTGGAAGAATGGGAGAGCTGTGAAATACGTAGGATCTAGAGCATGGCAGATGCGGAAGCTATGGAGGTTGAAAGAGGAAAAAGAAACACATGAAGACATTGAACTTGACTAGGATAAATTGTTACACAAGTGAATTAGGTTCCAAGATTGAGACTTGGACTCATAAACACAATCTTGTGTATTGATAGTGACATGACACTTTACTCGAAAGAAAAGAGTACTATCATTACATTAGAAAAAGAGTGCAAGTACAATGCTTTATAGGATTTGAGTGGTGGTAATTTCTCCTACTTTTCATATGGGATTCTGGTCCTGAGCCCTCACTGCTTCTCACAAAGGGACTGAAGTAGGTGTGATTGCAAATATCTCAACACCCCTCCTCAATCAAGTGTCTAGAGGCTTTAGTGAAAGCAACACTTGCAAAGTGTGGGCACACCATAAACATGAGAAAACACCAGAGGATGTCGCAGAAAAGGCTAAGTTTGGGTACCACAAACATGAGGGACATCCAGATGCTGTAGCAGGGGCCTCACAAAGTGTATAGAGACTGTAGTACAAGGATAACTGAGGAGTTTACAAGTTTATGTTCGAGGCATTAGGGCTAGGAAATACAAAACTAAAAAAGTCTATCTAAATAGAAGATCTAATGAGGTTTTTCCTTCTCCTGGTGGTCTTCTTCTTCTTCTTCTTCTTCCTTTGCTCCATTTTCTTCTTCTTCTTTGATTTCAACTAGATAGGCCTTTTGGGACCTCTCTTTGGCGTGGCAGAACTTCTCAGTGTGTCCGGTCCATTTGTAGAAGTCACAAAAGAGCTGATCCTTCTTGCCTTTGTACCTGTTGCCAACATATAATGCATGCTCATCTCTAGAGGTACTTGGTTCTTCCTTAGTTTTTAGATTCTTTTCCTCCTCTAACAATGATGCCTGGATATCAATAAGTTCAAGATTTGGCATGTTGATTAAAGTTATTGATACATTATTATATTTAGGAGGCAAACTCTTAAGTAGAACATCGATGCAAACATCTTCTTCCATTTTAATGTTAATTCTTGCAAGTTGGGTTAGAAGTCCTTCCATGTAATTTAGATGTGTGGCAAGTGATGTGCTAGACTTTATTTCAAGCCTAAAAAACTCAATTAGGAGACCATACTTTGATGATTTAGATTGTGCACCGAACAAGGTGCCAAGTCTCTTCCATGTATCCTGTGAGATCTCATAGTTATCCACATGGTGGATATAGCTATTGTCTAGCTCCAATTTGATAATGGCCTGAGCCTTATCATCATTCTTTTGCCAAGTGACAACAAGATCCACATCAAGAGGCTTCTTTTCTTTTCCAGTGGTAATGGCCCAGAGGCCCTTCTTCATTAGGATCAGTTTGATGCAGGTCTGCCAGGTATGAAACCCGACTCCTTTGAAACGGGTAGTTGGAGAATCTTTGCCCATGTTCGACTTGAGAGACCAGTAGCAAATAATCTTCAAATGACTGAGAATAACCAGCAATGAGTTGATATTTGTATGTGTCAAAAGACACAAGCAATGGCAGTGAAGTATCAAAATATACTAGTTTGAAATTTGATGTTTGTTGCTTGAGTTTGACTTGATGATCTTCAAAAACTCTTCATAGCTTCCCCTCCTTGCTGATTTGATGGTTGAATACTTGCTGAAAACTTCAGATTAGAGTGGCCTTGGCTTGGTTTAAGTGATAGGAGAGAGAAAATGAAGGAAAATTGAGCTTGAATGTAAGTGGCTATGGCTATCCTGTCAAAACAGGGACCAACGACTGGTAAATGAGCTCCCACGAGCTCTACAAGTTGAATCTGCTCAAACCCTTTGAGATAGAGGACCTGCTCAAAGATGGGAGAGAGAGATAGGGAATACTCCATATCCATGAGCCTTCGGGCTCTCATTGTGTTTTCTTCATTATTTAAGAACTAACTGAGAAGTCCACAATACAGTGTAAAAGTAAACTAGACTAGGTGTAGACCTAACTGACTAACTCTAGTCAGGTCACTGACTAACACATACCCGACTTATTCAATGTAATCACATGGAGACAGCTGTACACACACACTAGCTGTCACAGATGTCAATCACTCATAAAGACGAACTGAAGTGATCTTGACTTCTAACACTCCCCCTCAAGCTCAAAACGAAACTCAAATCATCCGCATCACTCCAAGTAGCTGTCTTAAGTGAATGAACTTATCTTTACCAAGTGATTTGGTAAAGATGTCTGCTATCTGGTCTTCAGTCTTCACATGCTCCAAGTCAATCTGATATGCTAAAACCATTTCCCTGATGAAATGGTAGTGAACCTCAATGTGTTTCGATCTTGCATGATAAACAGGATTGCTTGCTAACATGACACTACTTAAATTGTCACAGTATAGCCTTACTTTGTTGTCCAAGTGTACTCCCAAGTCATTCAACAACTTCTGTAACCAAATAGCTTCACATGCCGCTAAGGCCGCACTATGATACTCTACTTCTGTACTGGACAGTGCAATTGTAGGCTGTTTCATACTCTGCCAACTGATCATGTTACTACCCAATCCAAATGCATAGCCGCTGGTTGACCTCCTGTCATAAGTGCAACCAGCCCTGTCAGCATTAGTATACCCCATCAAGTCAAGGGGTTTCCCATATGCATAAAACAACCCATGATCTATGGTACTCTTTACATATCTCAGAATTCTCCTGACTGCATCCAAGTGTGGTTTGCGAGGCTTCTGTGTGAACTGACTGATCAGCCCCACAACATAACTCAAGTCAGGTCTAGTGATCGTGAAATAGATCAAGCTGCCTACCATCTGTCTGTACATGGTAACATTCTCAATCTCTGTCCCAACATCAATTTGTAGCTTGACATTCTGCTCTAAAGGCATATCCATGGGCTTGCATTTAGCCATACCATATTTTTGTAACACGTCTTGAGCATACTACTTCTGTAGTAGCCATATGCCTTGAGGTGTAGAGACAACCTCAGTCCCCAAAAAATATTTCAGCTCTCCTAGGTCCTTGACCTTAAACTCAGCCTGTAAACATGTCTTTACTTCAGCAATCCCACTTTCATCATCTCCTGTAATGATCAAGTCATCAACATAGACAACTAGGAATACATAGCCACAATCCGTCTTCTTCACAAACAAACTATGATCAGCATCACCCAATTGGAAACCATGTTGCTGCAAATAACTGCTGATGCGAGCATTCCATGCTCTGGGTGCCTATTTCAGCCCATATAATGCCTTTTTCAGTTGGCATACATGTGCTGGAAATTCTGGATGCACATATCCTTCACGCTGTTCCATGTAAACTTCTTCTTGTAACTCTCCATTCAGAAAGGCATTCTTTACGTCCATCTGCCATAGTTTCCAGCCTCTAGCTGCTGCCAAAGCAATCACAGTTCTAAATGTAGCCATCTTTGCTACAGGGTTGAAAGTCTCCTCATAATCAAGACCATACTGCTGCACATACCCTTTTGCAACCAGCCTGGCCTTGTATCTTTCCAATGATCCATCTGATTTACATTTTACCTTATACACCCACTTGCAGCCAATAGGTGTTTTTCCCTCAGGCAACTATACCAAATCCCATGTGTCATTTTCAGCCAAAGCTAGCAGCACGCCAATCCTCATCTGCAACTGCCTCATCAAACTTACTTGGTTCTTTAAAACTTGTTACTTTCGTCATATAAGCATAATGACAGGCTGAATATCCAGTGTAAGTGTACCTATCAATAGGTCATCTGACCCTCTCTCATCTCCTAAGCTGTGGCTCATTGTGAGCTTGCCTCTCATGAGGCGGCACATAACGACTCTGCCTAGCACCTGGTATCATAACAGACGGAATCCCCAATTCACTGTCTAAGCTGTCATTGCTAGATGAGTCATAACTTGCAGTGAGTGGACCTGTTACATCTTCAAAAACATTTTCTTTTCCCTTATCTGTTCTCCTCCTCACTGACATATCCGTGTTAGTGGATGCAGTAGTGTGACTGTGCAATCGTCTTGTCCAAGGACTCACTATAGATGATACATCACCTGTTTGACCACTCATGGAAGTACTCTTTGCAGGAGTATTTTCAGCACGACTCATACTAGGTGAGCCATCAGTAGGCACTGCAATAGGATTCCCATACCAGGATGCTAACTCATCAAATACCACATCTCTGCTTATGAGTGTCTCATGCGTAGAAGGTACATAACACTTATAAGCTTTCCGTTCATGTGCATATCCCACAAACACACTCTTCACTGCCTTAGGGTCCAGTTTCTTCCTCTTCTCATCTGGTATATGCACATATGCAATGCTGCCAAATACCTTCAAGTGCGAAATATCATGTTTATGACCATACAGCCTCTCATATGGAGTGACATCATGAATCCCTGATGTAGGGGTTTGATTCAACACAGCCCAATAACCATTTGGCAGACATTTCTCATTCAACATAGCTCTAGCTGATTCCATCAAGACCCTGTTTTTCCTCTCTGCAACATCGTTTTGCTGCGGTGTATAGCTACATGTGAGCTATCTTCTGATCCCATGTTTAGCAAGATACCTGTCAAAGTAATTAGAGACATATTCACCTCCTCCATTTGATCTCAAACATGATATGTAGCAGCCCACCTCATTTTCTGCATGCTTCTTGAAGTCTTTGAATGCATCAAACACATCATCTTTATGCTTCAAAATATAAAGCCAAGTGTACCTGCTGAAATCATCAATAAATGATACATAATACCGTGCACCTCCAAAAGAAGCATTATGTGAATGACCCCAAACATCAGAGTGCACCAATTGTAAAGGCCTAGTGCTGGTTTTTACATGTCTCATGAAAAGAAATCATGCCTGCTTCCCAAACTGACATGCAAAGCATACGTGACCAAAGTCATTATACTTGAATTTGGGTAATCCAAGTACTACTTCCTTCTGCTGCATAGATTTCATCTTTTGTACATTGACATGTCCAATCCGCTTGTGCCAAATCTCTACATCTCGAATGGCACTCTCATCATGAGAAAACATGGCTGCCTTAAGTCCCGGAATGGTCACATCCAATGTAGACATCCTGCCATCCCTTCTGCCCTTGTCGATTAACTTGCAGCCATTTCCATACTCCTCAATGAAACATCCATCTTTGTTAAATCTCACTTGCAGTTTCTGTTCTGCCATTTGACCCACAAACAAAAGATTCTTTGTTATGGTCAGTACATGTAATACATCATGCATGCCTTTCTTCTTGCCATCAGGCATCATGAGAGGAATAATCCCTTTATACTTTATGTCATGTTGGGTGTCATCCCCAGTACATACATGACCATGTGTACCTACAACCATCTCATCAAACCACTCTCCATGCGGTGTCGTGTGGTTTGACGCTCTAGAGTCAATGTTCCATCTATCATCTCTATTATGTCTCGATGCATTTTTGGATACATGTTGCATGGCAAAGAGTCTATCAACTTGCTCATCATGAGCACCACTAGAAGATGCATAATGCCCATGCTGTCTTCCCTTTGCCTTCATATCTCCCTGCTTCTTGTAATAGTCTTTTGCAATGTGCCCATACCTGCTGCAATAATGGCAATCCTTGTCCCTGTTGGACTAATCAAATGACTGCCATGAACCAGATCCACCACCTCTACCGCGGGGTGATCTCCCCCTGCCTTTAAACCCCCTGCAAACCAATAAGTATGACTGACCAAGTTCAGTTAACTATTTATGACAATTTTTTGCAATTAATTGCAGTAAAAAACTAAGGTATTTCAGCCCAATGACAGCCCAAAACAGTCCACAAACAAGTGGTCTAACCCGTAGGTATAGCAGTCAATACATATACTTTGTAGTTGCTTCAGCTTAAACTCCTGCAACCTCACTGCCAGGGACCAAAGATGCAGTTTGAAAACTGTAGACTGTGAGTAACCAGCAGCAATTTCAAGGCCAAAATCAATGTGTATAGGTGTCATACATGTCCCAAAAACTCTAGAGTATTTGCTAGTACATGTGGCAGTCCAAACATAACCATTCGAGCACAAAGTAGTGCATATCCAGCAAGTACAAGTGACATAAATTTGCTCACAGATTACAAACAACCAATACTCTGGTAACCAAGATGTATTTCAGCTCCAAAAATCTTCAAGACATGTCATACATTCACTTTGAAGTGATAGGTTCAATACATGAGCATTTGGGTAGGCATAGACAACCTGTCTTCATTAATCACTGTCAAGGAATACATGACTGTTCATAACCAGCCCAAGCACTGTCAAGGCAATTATTTCAGGTCCAAATTTTAGTATTCAGTAGCATCCAATGCTTTCCACAATCCTCCATACATTCAGCATGCATAGGTCAGTTCATATACGTGATAGAAGCTCCAAAGTGACATGTATTGCTTCAGCAAGATACAATGCTTGCTATTCACTGTGTATGAAAATTTCTAGCCATTAAAACATTTCCATATTTGAATATTTAAGTCATAAAAAACTAGCTCCCAACACATGAGAATATATACATATGGCCTCCAAGCAAATGTCTACGCCTTGTTGATGCTTTTGGGCATAACCAAGAGCTTCTGTAGCTCAATGATAATCAAATGCAAGTTGTCCTTTCACTTTCCCAATAGTTCAAGGCTATTTCACAGATCTGTGTACTCTGTTCCCAGCTCATAACAGAGCTCCAGCACAAGCAATGGCTTCCTGTAGTCTTCAAGTACCTTCAGAAGGTGTAGACAAGCTCCATATCACTTAGTAAATGATGTAGTTGATAGTTTGCAGAGATCTACAATCAACAATCCAGCAGATGCAGTCACGCTGATTTCCAGATCTGGTTTGACAACTGGTCCTCCTCATCATGAGGCTCAATGAGCACTTACATATGCTCAAAGATGCCCACCAAGGCTCCTAGAAAGGCCTCAACCACTATGATAAAGCATAGAGCCCAAATGAGCAAATGCATACCTTGACAGAGTAATGGCAGCCTATTTTGTTTTCAAAAAACCTTGTTCTTCAGCTTCTTCAAGTCTTCTTGACTCCCTCCTGCTCAAGAAATCCACCAAGTCTTGCTCTGATACCATGTTCAAAGATGGGAGAGAGAGACAGGGAATACTCCATATCCATGAGCCTTCGAGCTCTCATTGTGTTTTCTTCATTATTCAAGAACTAATTGAGAAGTCCACAATACAATGTAAAAGTAAACTAGACTTGCTGTAGACCTAACTGACTAATTCTAGTCAGGTCACTGACTAACACATACCTGACTTATTCAATGTAATCACATGGAGACAGTTGTACACACACACTAGTTGTCACAAATGTCAGCCACTCATAAAGATGAATTGAAGTGAGCTTGACTTCTAACAGGACCATCACTAATGGTTCTAACTCACCCTAAGAGGACTTGTACTCATTCTGCCCGAGTTGAGAGATCTAAGCCTTCAAAGTGGTTGCTATCAAAATTGCACCCAGATTTGGGAAAATGCAAATGTCGGACATGGTGTGCATCAATATCCTTGATTTTTGTGCCGAGAAGTTGCGCCTTGACCTGAAGAACAGCTTGAAGAGATATGGTTGCTCCAACAGAGGTAGGTAGGTGTTGTCCATAGGCACAATTATAGTAGCAACTCTGAAAAGAGGCAATGTTGAAGCTATAGTTGCCCAATCTCAATGACTGAGGTGCCAAGGAGTAGCTCTAGAAGTAGAGAAACACTTCTCCAGAAAGAAGTTCAAAGAGATTTGTCATGTGGAGAGAGATATGGAAGCTTCAAGCTGACAAGGTGTTGCTGGCTATGGCCGCCATGGAAGCTTCATTGAAGGTAGGAATACAAATATCTCAACAAGAGCTTCTTACCCGTTGCTTGCTTGCTTGAACCTTTCTTCTTCTCCTTCACTTTAGCCTTCAAAATCAGCCTCTCTCAGTGGCGTGACTTTGATACCATGTCAAGAATCACGTGGTGGGGGGACTTGCTTGAGCTGCTGCGCCAACAAACACACACTGTATACATAAGAGGAAGCACTCAAGAACACAAGAAGAGAGATGGAGGCCAAAACGTTTTCTTGCTGGTTTTTTCTTCTTCTTTCACACACTATACAATGTACACAAAGTATAGATAAGATATAACATAAAGAAAAGTGGCCTACTAAGTCAAACAGTGCATAATCGACTACACTAATCCACTAGCGCTATGTCTTTGCCAGCTGTAGGTAGGTGTAACAAACTAAATATAATAAGTGATAAGTCAGTGGCCATGTGAGTATCATAATGACCACCAACGTGCTAAGTGTAGACGTGCAGACTCATCTAGCCAGGTGGTCCATCATCAATGTCTGCACGTGTTGAGCTTTCCATCTCAACACTTATATGGCCCACAATACACGAGACTTAGCTTCTTGAATTCCCCCAAAGATAAGGAAATTTTCTTTGGATAAACTCGTAGCAAAACCATGTCACCTTCTTTGAAAATTCATTCTTGCCTTCGTTGATTGTCATATGCCTTATGTCGATCCTTGCCGGCTTGAATATCTTTCCTTATAGCTTTTACTTGCTAATCCATTTCTTACACCATTTGCCTAGATGCTTAGACACATAGGGTAGGATCGAAAAAATTTAATGGTGTGAGATAAAATTGCCCATAGAGTGCACGAAAATGAGTCATTTGGATACTTTGATGGTATGATGCATTGTAGGCAAATTCAACTAAGGGTAGGTATTGGATCCACCATTTGGGTTCCTTATTACAATAAATTCTTAGTATCTCTTCAATAACTTGGTTGACCTACTTTATTTGACCATTGGTTTGGGAATGGTAAGCAGTACTGAAGCAGAGCTCGGTTCCTAGAGCATCGAACAAACTCTTCCGAAAGTTCGAGGTGAAGAGAGAATCGTGGTCCCTGATGATTCTTTGGGGTAATCAATGTAGCCTGAAAAATTTTCTTAATGAAAAGCCTAGCAATATCAGAAGCCTTGTAATTGGTTTTTACAGGAATAAGATGCATAAATTTTGTTAACATATCAATGACTACCATTATGGAGTTATATCCTCCTTGTACCAGGGGTAATCCAACTATGAAGTCCATGCTGATATACTCCCATTTCATTTGAGGAATATCAAGTGACTGGAGATTTCCTAGCAGCTTGACAGACTCGGCATTCGCCTCAACTGTCCTAATAGAATCAAGCAATGCCCTCTTGGGTTGAAACGTGGCGTGACCTTGGAGATGATCCACCTGCACAAAATATCATTCCTTAATCAATAAAATTAGTAATTAAGCACAATCAAGGCAGTCAACCTAATATCATCTTCCAAGAAAATATTCCTTTATTCCCATGGCAACTTGTCGTCATAGACCCTTGCCATGCATTTACCATCAAGCACCAGTACTTGGAATAATCATCCAAATCACATCCCAACAATAAGTTTAATGCAAAAGCATTTAGAACATTATTTGATCAATCAATAAAGCAATGGTATTCTTTTCTAAACATTGTAAGAATAGACGCATTAACATTTCCTTAGCATATTTGTTCTCCCCCTTGGGATCAAAGAGCGATACTATGCAATATGTTTCTTAACATTTCCTTCCCTCGACTAAGGCATAGGTTAAGGGTTCAAACACTGTATGCGACGTACGTTCTATAGGTCACTTACATTGATCAATAATCCAACCCCGAATTGCATTGATGGAAGTCGTAGTTACTTGATGGTTCTTAAGACAACTCAGTTTCAATCCTTATGATTAATTTCTTGTACTAGCCCCTAGTCAAGCCATAAAGCAGCTCAAAATTATTCCATATATCAAACTTGTTACAGGCATAATGTGTAAACACTTGATAAGATAAGTGCTAGATGATCTCAGGTAAACTGGAATCTAACAGGCCTTGCATTGAACTAGAATCTAGGGTTCCCTGTTATTTGGGCTCTTAGGCTAGGTACTTTTGAAGTATCCAAACTTTAAACTGGGACTTTCCTATTCACGATTCTTAATGATTTTTTTTTTTTTGCAATTATGCTACTTGTATCCCTTGACTAATTCTTCCTCATAGTTTCCCTATCATCAAATAAGCCGTATGCAACTAAGTTGGGTTAAAAGGAACAATCAAAATGCCAAATCATAACAATAGGGATAAATTTAAGTTACTCCCTTACATGAATTCATGTGCATAATGAAGCGATATAACCTATGACTCATGAATAGAGAAGATGGCAATTAATATCTAGGTATTTGGAGATGAATTATCCGTACCCAACATTGTATTCACATTAGCGGTAATGCCCTGATTGGTGGCTCTATTGTTTAACGGGGGATTGCCGTTGGTGCACGTTTCCGTCCATTTGGGAGCCATACCTTCAGCCTATAAATCTCTCTCTCCCTCTCCCTCGTTAGAGAAAATAGCATGTCGAGGCGACTCTCTTCTATTGTGAAAAAGGGGGGGGAGATAAACTCGCGAAGATGAGGCTATGGGTGATCACATGTGGCTATCCTCTAAGGAGGGGAAGGGGAATGGGATCCTTCATAGAGTCTCTCTCTCTCTTTCCCTCTCTCTCTCCCTCTTCTTCTTCTTCTTCTTCTTCTCTTCTTCTCTCCTCTCTCTCTCCCTCTTCTTCTTCTTCTTCTTTTTCTCTTCTTCTTCTTCTTCTTCTTCTTCTTCTTCTCTCCTCTCTCTCTCCCTCTCTCTTCCTCTTCTTCTCTTCTTCTCTCCTCTCTCTCTCTCTCTCTCTCTCTCTCTCTTTCCTACAGCGTCTTGCCCCTTCTTCTTTATTGCAATTGGGGGGGGGGGTTTATATAATGGGGGGAGAGGTGGTATTATTAGGGAAGGAGGGGCGTGGGGAAGGGGTGATGGAGGCCCTCTCCTTACCCTCCACCTGGGCGGGCAAAAATGGCTGCCCTTCTCTGCATGGTGGCAAGGGATTGAGAGAGCCAGGAGGGGTGGTAGGCCACGTGACCTTCCCCCTCCATCATCGTGATCTCCATTGTCATCAATTCGCCTTTGTCATTGTCGCTTGCTTCCTCATCAGCTTCGTCCACGCTATCACCGCCTTGGCATCATCGTCAACCTCCCTCCCCTCGCCATCTGTTCAGTGGCAGTTGGTGGAGTGGGGAAAAAATAATTTAAATTCCTTTCATTAAAATTAGGGGGGGGATGAGTTCATATGCAACGACAAAATGTTACAATCGTGAGCTTCCCAGAGTATTTTCCTTTTGAGTTCTTGACTTGCAAGAAAACATAGTCTTGTCCTATAATAGGCAAGCTCCTTGTTTATGGTAAAATCTTGATACTTAGTCTTGAGTTTTGGATTTGAATCCTTAACGAAAATTTATCTTAACAATCTCTGATAGCTTGGATCCTTCACTGCCTCTTCTTTAGCCATTTCTATGAGAGGGTTACTAGGCATTGAAATCATTATAGCAAGAGTTCCATCCCTAGAGGATTCCTCCAGGATTAGAGCATTAAGAAATGATTTATGGCTTAGGGCATCCACAATCACATTCTTCTTTCTTGATCTATATTTGATTTCAAAGTCAAATGCTTGCAAGGTCTCAATCCATTGGTGTTGTCTCATATTGAGATTTGGTTGAGTAAAAATCCACTTTAGGCTTTTATGATCAGTGAGTAGAGAAAACCTATTACCAAGTAGGTAATGTTTCCATAATTTAAAGGCATGAATTACATCAAGTAATCCTAGATCATGTGTGGCATAGTTTCTTTCGTGAATCTTTAATTTTATTGAAGCATAGGCTACTAGATGTCCTTCTTGCATAAGTACACAAGAAAAAGCAAGAGAGCTTGCATTAGTTATGACTTCAAATTCTTTGCTAAGGTTAGGTAGCCTTTAGATTGGGGTGGTTAACAAAATATTCTTAAGCTTCTCAAAGCTAGATTGTTTAGCAGGCGTCCATGTAATGGAGACCTCCTTTTTGAGAAGGTGGGTGAGAGGCATGTCGATTGAGGTATAGTCTTTAATGAAGACTCTATATCAACCCGTTAGCCCTAGAAAGCTTCACACTTCCTTGACCATTGTTGAGGATGGCCAGTCTTGTACACCTCGGACCTTGGCAGGATCCATGGAAATGCCATCTACCAATACTATGAATCCTAGATATTCAATCTACTTCTTGAAGAAGGCACATTTATTTTTGTTAGCATACATTTTGTGGGCTCTCATTGTTTCAAGAACTATTCGTAGGTACGGTCCATGGTCTTCTTCATTCTTGGAATATGTTGAGATATTATCAAAGAAGATGAGGACGAAGTCGTCAAGGTAGGGTTGGAAAATGTCTTACATCAATCTATTGAAGGTAGCAGGAGCATTTGTTAACCCAAATGACATCACAATAAACTCATAATTACCATACCTTGTGTTAAAAGTAGTTTTAGGGATATCTTCCTCCCTAATTCTTATTTGATAATATCATGTTTGAGATTGATATTTGAAAAGAACTTTGCTCCCTAGAGTCGGTCGAGCAAGTCATCTATCCTAGGAATTGGATATTTGTTTTTCACTTTCACCTGGTTTCATCCATAATAGTCAATACAAAGGCTGAGTGTTCCATCTTTCTTTTTTTGAAATAGTACCAGGGCTCCCCATGGTGAATTACTTGGCCGGCGGATGTATCCTTGGTCTAATAGCTGCTTGAGTTGTTCTTTTAGCTCAATGGCTTTAGAAATTGACATTTGGTAGGGTGGTTTGGCAACGGGGGTAGTGCCAAGAATGAGTTGAATTTCATGATCTACTTCCCTTATTAGTGGAAGCTCTGTCAGGTCTTCTAGAGGAAAAACATCTGCATATTCTTTTAGCCAAGATGGTTGATCCTTGGCTTCACTATCTTGCTCGGCCTTGTTGAGTTTAATTAGATAGATGGATAATCCTTTCTTTAGCCCTTTTATTATTCAGGAAGCATTAGCCAGCTAAACCTTAGGGTTCCTTGCTTCTCCCTGAGTGGTTACTTGTTCTCCCTTTGAGTTTTGAAACATTTCCACAATGGATATGGGCATTATTTGGAATTAACCAATCCATACCTAGCAGACATTCATAATCCCCGAGATTCATAATTTAGAAGCTCATTTTGGAATAATTGCCACCCAAGCTAAATTCTACCTTGCTTTTTTGTTATGTTGATAGAATTTCTTTGCCGTTTACTAACTCCACAAGCAAACTAGGTGCAAGAGAAGTGTTTATGATTACTAGCCTTTTCGCACATTTTGGTGATATGAAAGAGTGGGTACTTCCATAGTCAATTAAAATTCGAAAGGGTTTATATTGATCATTTGCTAGTGTTTGAATTACTGAGAATTGGTGATTTGGACCCTTCTTATCAAGAGCGGCGTGTACTCTAGCTCTTTCCATATCGGATTCCATTGTGGGATCTTTATCATTACTGACCTCTTTTAGGTTTATTCGAGCAACCTTTCCCTTGGAATCTTGGCTTTGACCATAAAACTAACCTTGGCAGCTTCAAGCACTGCCTCTTAAAATGTCCTAGTTCCTTGCAATAGAAGCACCTTGGAGCCTCATTGCTCTTTCCTGTGGGTATAAAGCTTCCCGTTGCATTTGATTTGGCTTTCTTCATCTTGTTTGGTTGGTATTTCCCTTGGGCTCATTTTGCATAACCTTGGAAGTTGCCCTCACCCTGATTGTTTCTATTCCAAATTTTTGCATTTCTTGGCCTTTATTCGATCTCCTGAACTATTGGAGCTGCTCGAATCAATGCATCCTGTAAATTCAATGGTCTCATTGATTCAAGACACGTATTCAAGGGTGGATTTAGACCATTGAAAAATTTGGATACTTGCTGTGAAACATCCATCGTAGGTGCATATTTTAGAAGTGTTACGAATTTGGAGTAGTAGGCTTCTAGGCTTAGGCTTAATTGCTTTAGATTAAAGAACTTGTTCATCTTCTAGGCTTGATATGTGGGCAGAAGATATCTCCCATACACAATGTCCTTAATCTTGTCCCAAGTGATAGTGCTTTCAGATTTTTTTGGTCCTTGTACCACTATTTCCACCAAAGATTGGCATCTCCTGTGAGTTTTATTTTGGCAATCATGGCTTGATTTGACAGTGCAGTGCTTGCAAAAGTGAAATAGTTTTCCATAGATTTTATCTATATTTCTACCTTAGTTGGAACATCCCTCCCTTTACCATCAAATTGCGGTGGCTTGTCCTACTTGAAAAGAAATTTCTTCTCTTGATCTTCCATAGTATTGAGATTTGGGGTGACATTCTGAGGAATTATGCAATTTTATGATCAATTTTCTCTCCAACCATATTTTAAAAAATATTTACTTACTTAATCTACAGCATTAGTTTAGGAAGAAAATTATGTATTACTTGTCCTTTTGATAATGATCAGGGTTTACACTACAAGAGAGAGTTTTAATTTTAATCAGAAAAAAATCTCATCAAATGGATAATATATTTCCACTACTTCGAATGGAAAAAAATAATTATTTACCTCAATAGGAAGGGAATACATTATTCGATTAGTTCGAGAGATCATATTATTCTTGGAAAATGTTTTTCTACCACAATCTAGGCATGGCATTTGATATATCCATTGCATAGTAATTAGGATTCTAGGAACAGATATCTAGAAATATTTTTTTCAAGGGAAGATAAGGTAATCCATCTTTCTTGTATTTGCGGCAACTGGAGCATCCTACAACCATGACTCGATCAACTAGTATGTATAACCTTTGTAACCTCCTCATAGATGTATCAGTTTAATTTGACCTGTCACCCTCTAATGAACATGTCTGAGTTTACTCTGGCCTCATAGAAGAGATAAATCTTGGCAACCTTAAGGGCTTCCATCCACCTTAGACTCTTTAAATTATTGTAGAGGTAAGGAAGATAGTTTGTGTCAATGTAACAATACTCTTTGCTTAACATCCATTGTCTTTTGTAATACAAGGGTGAAGGATTGTATATCTAATCTAATATTCTCATCATCTAGTTTCTCCAACTAGAACTAGAGGGGCGCATTGCCGATGTAAACATAACTTGGAAAATCAAGAATCATTTCCAAGGTTTGTCTTTCTGTCAGAAATCAAGATCATATATTAACAATAGAATATTTTCACTACTTAAGGGATATATATTTTATGTTGTAAAGATAATTAGTTTTATTTACTTGTGTCATGTCCTACATCAATGTGTGCTCTGATACCAGCTGTCACATGCTCCCTTGAGCTTTTCTTGGTGATACGTTCTTAGTAGCCCATCAAGAGATATCCTAGAAAGTGTCATTCAAGATTTGATGAAAAACTCTCAGAGTTTGCTAATTAGGCTCACTTGAGTCTACTCCACAGTGGAAGTTTTGACTGTTCCCATGGGGATCCACCTAAGTCTTTTGGTCAAATCAATTTCTACGGATGACTAGTATTAACGGTTCGAGATTCCATCCCTTATAGGAATTGTTGATGATGACTGAAATGGATTGACGTTGTGCTAGGTTCAAAGAGAATGTGAGAAGTATGACACTTCAATCCCTTCTGCCCAGGGTTCTAAAGTAATGCAAGTCAGTCTTTTTGATCTCTAATGTTCTATCAAAAATGTGATTTTTATTCCTTCTTAGGAAAGCTCTCAACTTGTCGAGACCACCCAACCATAGGTTTGGATCCATCCATCCTCCTACTTTCCTTGTTTAATTACCTAATTATCTACCACTTTAGGTTCAATATATAAAAATAACTTCTTTGAATTATCTCGTGATACAAATTTGTTACATGCCTTTAGTTCACGACACAAAAACAAAGTAAAGCAATCCCTTCTTAATAGTTTCTTTAAGAAAAATGACTTTTTACAATGTTTTATGTTCGAAAGTATTAATATTTCCAAGTTCCGTTCTCCAACTAGTATTGGAACTTCTAGGACAAGAAATTGAAGGGTAGTTGGGAGTTTGTAAGAGCCTAAGGAGTTTTATGACCAGAGCCCCCTGGTACCCTCACCTCCTCTTGCTGACTAGAGTTCCCTACAACAAGACCTTTCGCGTGTCCTGATTGGTCTATACTCACTAATGCAAAACAAAAAGAGAAAACCCCTTGGAGAAGGCTTTATTCACAACATTGACCTTGGGGAGGTCTAGTGCCATCAAGAATACTACCTCGGCATTTTGTGGTACTGCTCACCAGAATACTGCCTCAGTGTGCAATCTGTACTTGGTCATTCATCTCTTAGCTTGATGATTTTAGGAAAGATTAGTACCTACCTTGGAATCACAAAAATATTAATTCAAATGCATTATACATATTATTTTTTTTCAAGACAAATCTTTTCTTTCAAAAAAAATAATATCAAGGCAAAACTCAACGTAAAGTAGCAATATCTTCCAATAGTCTTCCTCGATTCTCCCTTCCTCGGGATCTAGTTTCGACTGTGTTGGAAGAGAGGGGGAGAGACAGAGTGGAGCAGAAGATGAGCCTTAGCTCATTGTTGTTCTTTTTCCATTATTCTTCCATCATACTAACTGAAAGAGACTTACACATATAGGTATGACTAACTGAGACTAACTGTGGTTGAGTCACTGATGACTACACCGACTTATTGAATGCCACACACGTGTACAACTGTATCCAGCTAATGTCTGTCACACACATGAAGATAGACTGATTGAAGAGAAATGGGAGCTTGATATTCTAACACTCCCCCTCAAGCTCAAACCATCTAATAAACTCCAAGTAGCTGTCTGAAATATATGAACCTTTCTTTACCAAGAGACTTGGTAAATATATATGCTACTGGTCTTCAGTCTTCACATGAATCAAGTCAATCTGCCCTGTTAGAGCCATTTCTCTGATGAAATGGTAGTGAACCTCAATATGTTTGGACCTAGCATGGTACACAGGATTGCTAGCCAACATAACATTGCTGAGGTTATCACAATGCAATCTCACTTTGCTTTCCAGCTGTATTCCCAAGTCTTTCAGCAGTTTCATTAACCAAACTTCTTTGCAACCTGCTAAGGTAGCTCCTCTATACTTAGCTTCTATACTAGAAAATGTAACAGTAGTGTAACATGCCCGCCCCTCAAATTGCGGGACACATCTTAGCAGCCCATCGAGGGATCAATCTAGAAGACGCCACCCGGAACTCCCAAGGAATGACACAGGGTTTGCCAACTAGGGTCTCTTGAGTCTGCCTTGCAACAGAACTTATCCGATCGTTCCCACTAGGATCAACCTGAGGTCCGGGTTCCTAGTAGCCTTCTAGCGCTGGTTGACAGCTGCTCCACTTTGCGTAGATGTAACTTTACCCAAGTAGACTCATACTGCACTTGGTTCAAAGAGAATGGGAAATGAGAGGGATGCATCGCTCGACATCTCTGCTCGTAGGGCATAGTCCCATTCCGGTCCCCTAAAACAGTATGTATCAGGGTTCTAACCAACATTGTCTAAGGTCATCGTCTGACCTTTCCTAACATTCCTCGTTAACATTTCCTTTGAGGAAAGCTCTCAGCTAGCAGAGACCACCCTTCCGTAGGATAGACCCATTGGTCACATCCACCACGCTTCCCTGAGGGGTTACTTTAGTTATCTAATTACCTACCACATTATGTTTGGCATATAAAGGTCGCTTCCTTAATTAACCCATTAATCACAGGTTCCTTTACATAATTTAGGGCATAGACACGAAGACAAGATAAAACAAGATCAAACACTTCCTTAACTTATCTTCAGATTAATGTGTGTCTCTTGCCCATATAGGAGAATTAAGTGTTTCTTTCTGCCTCGGCAAAAAAATCCTTCCGTCTTTCAGCAATAAAACCCAAAGGTTTATCCTACCAAGATTCCACCTTGTAACTAGTATCAAGGCCTCGAGATCCCATCTCGAGTCACATAGAACACTTGTGTAGGGCCCGGAGGCATTGGGATTTATGGCCAGAGCCCCCACTGGCACCCAAGCGTCCTCCTACGCCAAGTAATTTCCACGGAGAGACCTCTCGCAGTGGATTCATGACCCCCTTGGTTAGGGTTTGGCAGTTCGCCGGGGGGGGGGGGGGGGGGGGGGGTAGCTAGCACCATCCTTCCTTAATTATCCCTTTAGGAAATCATCCTCAGCTGAAGCAACCAGCTTAACATCCTTTAACTAGGAAAACATCATTTTGTTCCCATGGCAATCAATCATCACAGACCCGGCCATGAAATCATCAACCACACCCCACTTGGGTTAACATCCAAAATCACATTAACAAATAGTTGAATGCACAACCTCTTGCTTCAAGGCATCGCAATCCCATTTAATGCACAACTAGTATTTACTTGGATGTATCAAAACACTTGCTCAAGGGATTTACAATCTTTTCAAACAACCAAGCATAACTTGGGTCAACAATCCATCTTTAACAAGATCAACCCTCGTTAAAACCATTTCAACAGTTCCAAGCAACATGCTTAGCATAAATCAATTACCCTAAAGTTCGCTCTCCCCCTTGGGTTAGGGCTTCACAAGGTCAATTTCACAAGTTCCTTCTAGATCCTCTAAGTGATTTCATCTTGACCTTTATTAATCCTGGCTACCTATTTAGGGTAGAAGATCAAACCAATTCCTAGAGTAGCTATCTAATATCACAGGTCACCAAGTGCTAACCCATATTGCTAGCACATCACCAATAGTACATTAACGAGATTCCAACCTGATTAGCCATACGTTATCCAATCTTCATCTATCGGCTAGAGTTCGGACAAGGATCTCTCAAGTTAACATATATCGACATGTGCATGATCTAACTGTTACTTTAATGTACTCTATCATCCTTGCGCATGAAAAACTGGTTTGCAATCTTAGGATGCTATTGCATTTTTTTGATAAGGGCGTATTCTTATCTCTTTCGATGCGAGGCTCCAATCCTTTCCATGAAAATAATGCAAGATTCTAGCTCTTTCTAAATGCAAACCAAGGTAATCCATTCAATGTATAATACAAAATATCTTCCATTATTAATCAGTAGAATGTTCCTCATGCAAGTGTTTGTGTCAGGCATTTCGGCATCTTATAATGCATTTTCCTTAATCAATTTTACCTATCATTTCATTGACCATAAACATGAAATATCTTATGATTATTACAACTATCGTAACTAGATTCATGCCTAGGTTCTTTACCTATCAAACCATGCAATATGAATTTTATTATGATCCCCTACCCTCATGAGATAAGCAAGACATCGAAGCAGTACCTAATTGTGGGGAGAAACTTTAGTGTCTACCCTTGGCAGTGTGTTTGCATGGGTGGTGGCATCTTGACTTGAATCTTTGTCCATGGTTGTGGGATTCCCATTCTCTTGGGAAGATCTCCGCTTCGGGGCCATCCTCAATTATGAGACTCTCTAAATCGTGGAGAGAAAGTCCGTAAGAACCCTGGCCAAGAGACAATGTATGAATGGGGAACGCCTATTGGGAGCTGTGTATCTCATACACAAACTTTGATAGAGAGCTTTAATGGGATGTGTCTTCTTATGCAAGGATTGCAAAACTCTAGCACTCCAATGCCACCTGAGCATATCTTGATGATGAAGATATACTCCCAAAGGCACCCAAAGGGAGCCCGTGCGTGAATTGGGCTTAGGGGGGAAAGTTGGAAAGGTTCTAGAACCTTCTCTCTCTCCTTCTCTTCTTCTCTCCCTCCTTCTCCTCTCCTCTTCCTCTTCTCTCTCTCCTTCTCTCCTCTCCCTCTCCTCTTCTTCTCCTTCTTCTTCTCTTCTCTCTCCCTCTTCTCCTCCTCCTCCTTCTCCTCTCTCTCTTCTCCTTCTCTCTCTTCTCTCTCTTCTTCTCTCCCTCTCCTCTTCCTCCTCTACCTCTTTTTCTCCTCTTCTCCTTCTTCTCTTCTTCTTCTTCTTCTCTCTCTTCTCCTCTCTTCTCCCTCTTCTTCTCCTTCTTCTCCTTCTCTCTCTCCCTCTTCTTCTCTTCTCTCTTCTCCTCTCCTCTTCCTCTTCTCTCTCTCCTACTCTTCTTCTCTCCCTCTCCTCTTCTTCTCCTTGTTCTTCTCTTCTCTCTCTCCTTCTCTTCTTCTCTCCCTCTCCTCTTCTTCTCCTTCTTCTTCTCTTCTCTCTCCCTCCACCTTCTTCTTCTCCTCCTCCTCTCACACACACACACACTCTCTTCTTCTCAGCATGACGGCTTGATCATCCATTTTTTTTCTCCTGCCTAAAGGCTAAGCCCTTTATATGGTTTTTCAACCCAGGGGGGGGGGGTCACCATGTGGCCCTTGCACCATTATGGCGGCCACGTACTCATGACGGAAAGGGGAGGCGTGGTGTCCAGAAGACGGAGGGGGGGCCGTGCTGTAGAAGGGGGGGAGAGCTTCTCTCCATCTGGGGGGCTGCATGCCCCCCACCTCCCACACTTCACTCCCTCTCTCTCTCTCTCCCCCCGCCATGCACACGGTAGGGGGAGAGATTAAAAAAAGTTTTAAAAAAATTAAAGGGGTGGGGGAGTTCCTATGGGGGGGATAGCATGGGGGTCACCGGGGGAGGGGGGGGAGGAGGAGACATTACAAGTAGGCTATTTCTTACTCTGACAACTAATCATACTGCTGCCCAATCCAAATGTATAACCAGTGGTTGACCTCCTATCATAGGCACAACCAGCCCAATTAGCATCAGTAAACCCTGTTAAGTCAAGAGATTTTCCATATGCATAAAATAATCCATAATCTATAGTACCCTTTACATATCTCATGATCCTCATGACTGCATCTAAATGTGGTTTGCAAGGCTTCTGCATGAACTGACTAATCAGCCCCATTGCATAACATAAGTCAGGATAGCGGGTAATAGTCAAGTATATCAAGTTTCCCACCATATGTTGATACATCATCACATTCTCTATGTCATTCCCAACATCAATCTGTAGCTTGACATTCTGATCTAGAGGTGTCTCCATAGGCTTACATTCAGCCATACCATACTTTTGCAACATGTCATGAGCATATTGCTTCTGTAGCAGCCATATACCTTGAGGCATAGAGACTACCTCAATTCCAAGAAAATACTTTAGTTCACCAAGGTCTTTGACTCTAAATTCAACTTGTAAACATGATTTAATTTCAGCAATGCCCTCTTCATCATCTCTAGTGATGATAAGATCATCTACATAAACCACTAGAAACACATATCCATGATCTATCTTCTTTGTGAATAGACCGTGATCTGTCAAGATTGTGGGAGAGAAGGAAGGAGTCTCACTTGTAGCTTTCTTGCTTGCACAATGGGGGAATACACACAAAGGTGGAGGCTGAAAAACAGTTTTCCTCTTCTTAGTTGTGTAAGCCAAAAAGAACTCAAGTACATAGAAATAGAAGAACCCTATATATGGGTCTCAAACCAAACTCAACTAACTAAGGTGGCATACTAACTGAGCCACGAACTAGAGTAGATAAGGATAGCTATCATCTAGCTATTATTCATGGGCGGTGTACCAACCGCATATGCAACAACTGACAAGTCGGTGACATAAATGCACAACGGTCACCCTGGCATATCACGAGTGGAGCTCGATATCTCAACACTCCCCCTCAAGCTCAATCCCAATTCCTGCACACCAAGTAGGTCTCTGAACTTGCACAGCTTCTCTGCATCCAATGCCTTCATGAATATGTCAGCTACCTAATCCTCTATGCTGACATAAACTAGATCAATAAGACCTAGTAAAACCCTCTCCCGCACATAGTGATAATGCACCTCAATGTGCTTTGTTCTAGCATAATAGACTAGGTTATTTGCCAAGTGTATACTACTCATGTTGTCACAATAAATGACAACTGGCCCATCTGTAGGCTGATGCATATCATAAAGTAGCTTATGCAACCAAGCTACCTCACATGCAGCCATTGTTGCGCCCCTGTACTCAGCCTCTGTGCTCGACAAGGCAACTGTAGGCTGTTTCTTGCTGCTCCAAGTGACTGCAGTACTCCCAAAAGAGAACACATATCCACTGGTAGATCGTCTATCAGAAATACTACCAGCCCAATCAACATCTGTATATCCATACAACTGTATCTAAACCCCAGTCTCATAAAGTAGTCCATACTGCAATGCGGACTTCACATACCTGAGTATGCGTCTAGCCGCATCCAAATGCGGTTTCCTTGGAGCCTGCATAAATTGACTTACCAATCCAATAGCATAGCTCAAATCTGGCCTGGTAATAGTCATATAAATCCAACTTCCTACTATGCGCCTGTACATAGTAGGGTCTTCCAGAAGCTCACATGCATCTGCGCTCAGCTTCAGAATCTGCTCCAAAGGAACTAAAATAGGCTTATAGCCTGTCATCCCATATTTGGACAGCATGTCCAATCCATACTGCCTCTGCAAGAGCTGTATCCCACTTGGTGATCTAATCACCTCAATGCCCAAGAAATAACGCAGCTCTCCCAAATCCTTCATCTCAAACTTCTGCTTCAATAACATTTTCACAAGAAGGATATCTTCATCACTATCACCTGTCATAATCAAATCATCAACATAAATGACAAGTAGCATGATACCTTTCTCTGTTTTTCTCACATAAAGTGAGAAATCTGCCTTGGAAATCTGAAAGCCAATAGTGACAAGATACTGTCCTATCTTGTCAGACCATGCTCTAGGTGCTTGCTTCAAGCCATACAAGGCTTTCTTCAACCTGCAAACAAACTCAGGATGAACAGCATGCACATAACCTGGTGGCTGCTCCATATAGACCTCTTCTTGCAAATCACCATGCAAGAAGGCATTCTTTACATCCATCTGATGTAAAGACCATCCCTTTGATGCAGCCATAGCAATGACTGCTCTTACAGTTGCCATCCTTGCAACTGGACTGAATGTTTCTTCATAGTCAATGCCATATGTTTGTGCATACCCCTTGACTACTAATCTTGCCTTGTATCTGTTCACAGAACCATCTGCATTGTGCTTCACCTTATAAACCCACTTACAGCCAATTGCATTCTTACCTTTAGGCAAAGGTACTAACTCCCATGTAGCATTTGCTTCCAAGGCATCCATTTCTTCATCCATGGCTTTCTCCCATTTTTCTTTTCCCATGGCTTGCTCAAAAGATGTGGGTTCTGGTTCCTGTATCACTTTGACCATATATGCATAGTGAATGGCTGTAAATCCATCATATTTCAGCCTATCCACAAGATACCTAGCTCTCGTAGACCTGCGCAAAGTAGGTTCACTCCCAGGTGCTCTCAAAACATCCCTGGTCTTCCTTACTCCAGGTGTAACAATAGAAGGGATGCCCAACTCATCATCAATGCTCTGTTCTGAGCCACTGGATTCACCATCCACATAAGAGTGACCTGCATTCACATCAAACATGGGCTGATCAACCTTCTCTTTTCCTTTTCGTGATACCTGCATACCACTATCTGCATTGCTTTGAGAAGATTCTCCTGATCTCAATCTGCCTGTCCATGGCGAAGAATGTGAACCACTACTAGAGGACGCTCCAGGTCCACTAATATTTTGTGACTGCTGCTGTGAATTCTGTGCAGCATTACCATTTTGTGCATCTACATCATCAATCACATTTACTGGTTTATACCAGCTACTCATCTCATCAAAAACAACATCTCTGCTCACTGTAAACTTACGAGTAGAAGGGTTATAGCATCTATACCCTTTTTGCTGCAGAGAGTAACCAATAAAGATGCACTTCTCAGCTTTTGGATCCAACTTGGATCTCAGCTCATCTGGCACATGTACATAGGCAATGCAACCAAAAATTTTCAAATGAGAAATATCTGGTTTCCTACCAGTATACCTCTCCTCTGGAGTCATTCCATGTATTGCTGCAGTGGGAGTCCTATTCATTATGTAGACTGCTGTAGCAACTGCTTCAGCCCAATAAAAATCTGGCAAGTCTTTTTCATTGAGCATGGCACGAGATACCTCTCCAATATGCCTGTTTTTCCTTTCTGCAATTCCATTTTGTTGTGGGGTATGACTGCATGAATATTGCTGCTTTATGCCATGCTCCTGCAAGAACTTTGCAAACTCATTTGAGAGGTACTCTCCCCCTCCATCTGACCTTAGGCATTTTATTTGCAGACCTGTTTCTTTTTCAGCCATAGCTTTAAGGGTTTTGAAATGCCCAAAAACTTCACTTTTCTTTTTCATAAAATACACCCAAACTTTTCCGCTATAGTCATCAATAAAAGTGACAAAATAATGACAGCCTCCAAGAGATGCAACTTTAGTAGTCCACACATCAGAGTGGATTAATTCCAATGGCTTCTCATTCTCTTGAACATGTCTAGGAAATGGTTTCCTTGCCTGTTTTCCAAACTGACAGGCTTCACATACCTTATGCATTTCTGCAACCTTGAATTTTGGCAATCCTGCAACAATATTTTGGGCCTGCATTGATTTAAGTCGCTGTACATTAACATGACCAATGCGTTTATGCCAGATATCAATATCTGCAACTACACCGGTCCCATGTGCAAACATTGCTGCACTCAATTCAGACATGTCTGCATCCAATGTAAACATTCTGCCCTTCTTCTTTCCTTTTGCTATCAAGCGACCTTTATTTTTCATATCCTCAACAAAGCATCCATGAGGATTAAATCTGACCTGCAAGCCCTGCTTAACCATTTGACCAACAGAAACCAGATTCTTGGTGATATTCGGAACATGAAATACATCGGAGAGGTATTTCTTTTTCCCATCCTGCATAGACAAAGGTATTTTTCCAATCTGCACAATAGGATGTGCAGTATCATCACCAGTCTCCACAAATCCTGGTTTTTCCATTTTCCTTGCATCCTCCATCCATTCTGCATGACCTGTCATGTGGTTTGACGCACCTGAGTCAACATACCATACATCATTGCTTTCTTTTGCACTTGTCACAGAATTGTTCATGTGCTGCACCATAAACAGATGCTCATTTCTGTCATCACCCTGTCTACTAGAAGATGCATAATTTCCTTGTTGCAGTTTTCCATTCATGATGTCATTCTGCTTTTTGTAGCAGTCTTTAGCCATATGACCCATTTTACCACAATAGTAGCATTCAACATTACTGTTTGCATTTTGGCCTCTTTGCCATCCACCACGACCTCTTTGGCTCCCCCTGCCTCTAGAGTTACCACGTCCTCCTCCATAGGACTGATTTTCTTGAGTTTGCTGCATATTCTGATTTCTACCACGGCCTCCAAATCGGCCTCCTCTACCTCTGCCTCTACCTCTTCCAGCATTTGAGTAGAAGACAGCTTCTTTTGAAGTTCCTCCTGAAGAAGATGCACCACCATTTCTCTGCTCCTCAGAAATTAGAAGAGCAATCAACTCCTCAAAGTCAGGAAATCTTTCACGAACGGAAATGGATGTTCGAAACTGTGCATAATCCTTTCCTAGACCATTCAAGGTCACGGAAACTAAATCATCATCTTCCACTGGCGACCCAATGGAAGCAAGTGCATCTGCAATCTTCTTCACCTTCATGTGGTAGTCATTGATGCTCATATTTTCTCTTTGCACATTATGCAACTCTTGCTTGAGCTGCATTTTCCTGGCTTGTGTATTTGTGCTATACATTTTTGACAGAGCATCCCATGCCTCCTTTGGCGTACTTGCATCCTGAATATGCACAATCATAGAGTCTGAAATGTTGATAGACAGCCAGTACATAACTTTCCTGGCTCTCTCATGCCATGCTTTGAATGCCTGCATTTGCTGTTGATTGGGAACATCAGGAAGAACTGGTTCTTCTTCATTTCCTGCAACAAATTCCCAATATCCTTTTCCCATAAGGAAATTCATCATTCTAAACTTCCATGCCTGGAAGTTGTTCTTGTCAAGCTTTTCAGTGACAATCTGTGAAAGAGAATCAGACGCCATTACAGAATACTGCAAGAAATTCTGTTACTGCAAAAAACACAGCTTCACCCTCACAAGGGCAAATCTGCAAAACTGGCGAAAGTGGTATTTGACCACACAGTCACTTCCTAGTGACGATTTTGCATAAACAGGAACCAAGGATGATTCTGAAACTCCCAATGTCTCTGCGCACAAGCATACGATGCAATTTTTACAGTAACTTTTCACCGACCTGTAGAACAGTGGCTGTACAGCATAAAACTGAGCCTTTTCTTGAGTGCGTGCAGAAAGCTTCCGTCTGCAAAACAGGCCCCGAAATGGCCTCACTGCGAAGGGTGTCTCAACCTGAGACAATGCACTCCTGCAATTTCCGGCTGTGCTACCTGCAGAGATCTGCTCCCAAAACAGAAAATGAAAGCAACACTGCTCCTCTTACCAGACCACCGCGAGCTTGGCTTGCTTTCTTGAGCTCCTTACCACGAACAAGGCTTTGATACCATGTCAAGATTGTGGGAGAGAAGGAAGGAGTCTCGCTTGAAGCTTTCTTGCTTGCACAATGGGGGAAGACACACAAGGGTGGAGGCTGAAAACAGTTTTCCTCTTCTTAGTTGTGTAAGCCAAAAGAACTCTAGTACAAAGAAATAGAAGAACCCTATGTATGGGTCTCAAACCAAACTCAACTAACTAAGGTGGCATACTAATTGAGCCACGAACTAGAGTAGATAAGGATAGCTATCATGTAGCTATTATTCATCGGCGGTGTACCAACCGCGTCTGCAACTGACAAGTCGGTGACATAAGTACTCAACGGTCACCCTGGCGTATCACGAGTGGAGCTCGATATCTCAACACAAGGCTTTGATACCATGTCAAGATTGTGGGAGAGAAGGAAGGAGTCTCACTTGTAGCTTTCTTGCTTGCACAATGGGGGAATACACACACAGGTGGAGGCTGAAAAACAGTTTTTCTCTTCTTAGTTGTGTAAGCCAAAAAGAACTCAAGTACATAGAAATAGAAGAACCCTATATATGGGTCTCAAACTAAAGTCAACTAACTAAGGTGGCATACTAACTGAGCCACGAACTAGAGTAGATAAGGATAGCTATCATCTAGCTATTATATCATGGGCAGTGTACCAAGCACATTTGCAACTGACAAGTTGGTGACATAAATGCACAATGGTCACCCTGGCATATCACGAGTGGAGCTCGATATCTCAACATGATTTGGATCACCTAATCTAAATCCATGTTGCTGTAAATAACTACTGATCCGAGCATTTCATGCTCTAGGTGCTTGTTTCTTTCCATATAAAGCCTTTTTCACCTTACATACATGTGTAGGAAAGTCCGGGTGAACATAGCCTTTAGGCTGCTCCATATATACTTCCTCAACCAAATCACCATTCAAAAAAGCATTCTTGACATCCATTTTCCATAATTTTCAGCCTTTGCATGCTGCCACTCTCATATGGAGTTACATCATGAATCCCTGTTGTAGGGGTTCTATTCAGTACATAGACAACAGTCATTACTGCTTTAGCACAATAACCAGTTGGAAAACTCTTCTCATTCAGCATAGCTCTTGCCAATTCCATCAGTACCCTATTTTTCCTTTCTGCTACACCATTTTGCTACAGTATATAGCTGCAAGTTAAATGTCTTCTGATCCCATGTTAAGCAAGGTACCTATCAAAGTAAATAGAGACATATTCTCCACCTCCATCTAATCTAAGACATGAAATTTTACAGCTCAACTCATTTTTAGCATGCTTCTTGAAGTCCTTGAATGCATCAAACACATCATCCTTATGTTTCAATATGTAAAGCCAAGTATACTTGCTGAAATCATCAATGAAGGATACATAGTAACAAGCACCACCAAAGGAAGCATTATGAGACAGACCCCATACATTTGAATGTACCAACTGCAAGGGTCGTGAGCTATTCCATACATGTCTCATAAATGGAAACCATGCTTGCTTTCCAAACTGACATGCTTCACATACATGTCCAAAGTCATGATACTTGAACTTAGGCAAGCCAAGCATAATTTCCTTCTACTGCATAGATTTTAGCTTTTGTACATTCAGATGGCCAATCCGCTTATGCCATATCTCAACATCCCATATAGCACCATCATCATGTGCAAAAATAGTTGCTTTCAATTCTAGAATTGACGCATCAAGAGTAAACATCCTGCCAACTCTTCGGCCTCTAGCAATCAATTTGTAGCCATTACCAACATAATGCATGCTCTTTTTCTTGCCACTAGGCATCAACAACGGAACAATTCTTGTTTGTTTAATGTCATGTTGGGTGTCATCCCCAGTACACACATAAGCATGTGAACCTGCAACCATCTCATCAAACCATTCTCCATGGGGTGTCATATGATTTGAAGCCCCTGAGTCAATGTACCATCTCTCATCTCTATTCTACCTAGATGCATTCTTGGACACATGCTACATGTGGCAAACAATCTGTCAACCTGCTCATCATGAGAACCGCTAGAAGATGCATAGTGCCCATGATGTTTGCCCTTTGCCTTCATATCTCCCTACTTCTTGTAACAATCCTTTGCAATGTGTCCATATCTGCTACAGTAATGATAGTCTTTATCTCTGTTTGATTGATCATTTGACTACCATAAACTAGATCCACCACCTCTACCATGGGGTGATCTCCCCCCACCTCTAAAGCTGTCAGATCCACGTTGGCCCTGTGTATCTATGCCATGCCATGCATTCTATTGATGCTGTCCATAAGCATTTTGAGTGTCTCCTTGACCTCGAAAAGAAGCACAGCCTTTGCTGCTTTTGCCATGCTGGCTAGAGTAAAGAATAGTGTCTCTACTTTGAGACGTACTAGAACCTGTATTCAGCCCAAGCTTAACTTCCTCATCCAGCAACAAAGCAATTAGCTCATCCCAATCAGGGGATTCAACTCTCACAGAAATAGACATATCAAATGCTTTATACTCTTTGCCAAGTCCTTTCAATGTCATTGCAATCATATCATCCTCAGACACTGAAGATCCAATGGTGGCAAGCTGATCCGCTATGTTCTTGATCTCTGTAGTGTAGGCGTTATGCTTCTGCCATTCCTAGACATGTTATTGAACTATTGCTTTAGTCGAATCTTTCTTGCATGTGTTACATTTCCATAATTCTTCATGAGTATGTCCCATGCATCCTTTGGAGAACTGCATCCAATAATTTGTATAACCATAGCATCTGATATACATAAGGAAAACCAAAGTAACACCTTGCATGCTCTCTCAATCCATAGCTTATCCCTTTTTTTTATCATTTGTCAGATTTCTTTCATGTATTTCAGGTTCAGCCTCATCACCTCTACATAAGTCCTAATAACCTCTACCAACCAAAAAAATCTTCATACGGAACTTCCATAAAGAAAAATTTTTGTTGTCCAGCTTTTCTCCCATAATTTGAGTGATATTTTCAGTGCCTTGAGCATTTTCCATAGTTGCAACTTAGTTATTCAGTGATGTATACAACCTGTAAGTATCTGACTCCTTTTCCTACAGTTCAGGACCACTTTCCTGCTATTGAGGATAGTTTCCTGCAATTCATGATAGTTTTCTTGACAACTTGCTTGCTATAAACTGTATTCCAACAATGAAAAAACACAGTCAACTGAGCATAAACCAAGCTCAAATCAGTTCAAAACATTCTATGGTAGTGGCAAAAAATCTCAGCAACAACAAACTGTGTCCATACACGTATCAATGTTTGTACTGTATGCAAGTAGCAGTACCAAATACAACTAGCCCAATGCTATAGCCAACAATATTTTCTCTATTAAAACAAGAGTATTCAAACCTCAAAACAACCCCAAAAAATCTCATTCAGTTGCCACTTTATGTAGGAGTTGATACATGTCCAACCGGTCAGAATATATTGCATGTATGTCAAGTGAAGACGATAGGTATCCTTCCTGCAGACAATAACCAGTCAATACCCTGGTATAACCAGCAACAAATCAGTAAAAAATTTGGACTTTCACAGCACTCACAATATCCCAAAAAGCATCTGAGCATTTGTCACTAGCAAATAACCATCACATATACTTTAACCCTGTAGGTATATTGTTTCCAAATTCAGGACAACAACCAATTCACTATTTCCAGCCTACAAATAAGCTCAAAACTGAGCATTTAACACTCCAATATCATGCTTAAATGCATGATAATAAGGGCATATACATTGTTAGGATGAAAGCCACTAGTGCCTTGGAATCACCTACTCTTTACTACAGTAAACAATCAGTCTGCACAAGTCTGTGCTAAATATCTCAAAATTTGTGAGGAATTTGAAAAAACTTTCTTCTGCAAGGTTGTATACCACATCGAAACGGTCAAGAACGGCGGGTCATTTCTCGAGAAACCATTTTTGTAGCAAGATATAACTTATATAAAAAAAATGGGCTGCAAGCACAGTCTCCTTTGATGACGTTTCTTCAGATCTAATGTCTTGATGTCAAACGGCCATTGCCAAGCCTTTAGGCTTCAGGCATTCAAGCTCTAATACCATGTTGAAAGAGAGGGGGAGAGATAGAGTGGAGCAGAAGATGAGCCTCAACTCATTGTTGTTCTTCTTCCATTATTCTTCCATCATACTAACTGAAAGAGACTGATACACATAGGTATGACTAACCAAGACTAACTATGGTTGAGTCACTAACTACACCAACTTATTGAATGTCACACACGTGTACAATTGTATCCACCTAATGTCAGTCACACACATAAAGATAGACTGACTAAAGAGTAACGGGAGCTTGATATTCTAATAGACTAGATCTAAACAAGAATTTAATTTTGATAATAACTCCATTGGAGTTTCATGGGTCCTTGCCCATGATAAAAGAAATCTTGGTTAGTTTAATTATGAACAATATTCTTTGGCAACTCCATCTCAAGGTCTCTTATATACCAAGGATTAGTGACTGTGATTATCCATCAGGGGTTTCAATTAAAAATATTAAGTATCTTAGGGACGTAGTACCTTCCTTGTACTTGCTTAGATTCATCTTGTACAAACCCAAGTTATCCCTTGGAATTTGCAATTAGAAATTCCTTTAAAATATTATATTCAAGAATTGAATAAAAATCTTATTTTACGAATTCAGATTTTGTTGCTCGTTCATGGGATGGTGGCCTACTAGCTACCTGTACTATAAAAATATAATACCTGGGGATCCATGATGGGTGCTTGGTTGATGGTATTCATAGCTTCATTTGTAACCCCGGTAATTGTCATTGCGTTCGTAGTGATTGTAACCGCAACGTTATTGGCAGCTCTTACCTCCACGACCTTCGTAACTTTCTTCTTTGGGGCATGGTCTTTAATCACAAGATTGAAAAGGGGATTTTGGCAAAGGATCTTGGTGGTAATTATATTGACAGAATTTTGATTGATGGGGGAAGGCGATCACTAAGAATTTAGAAAATTTGAGAAGAGTTTTGATTCCACATGGAAGTAGGGTAGAAGGGATAGAGGATTCGAATTCAAGAGCTCACGGAGTATCCTTCTTGTATTCGTTATGAGAAATTTCCATCCTTGTGCTTCTCTTGGCCCACTCCCTCTTGCTCTATACTCCTAAGAAGGGCCTCTTCTCTCTTGCTCGGACTGCTTTCCATGGCTCCTCATGCCTTGTATTTATAGCTAAATTGAAGAACAAGGGTTGTGTGTTAGAAATCAAGCTCACCGTCAGTGTGTCTTTATCTATGACCGACATCTATGACAGCTAGAGTGTGCAGCTGTCTACATGTGACTACATTAAATAAGTCGGGTTATAGTCAGTAGTTAGTGACCTGACTAGAGTTAGTCTGTCTAGTCTACACTTACACTAAATCACTTTATCTTTGTATTGTGTGTGCTTTTCAGTTTAGAGTGTGGAACATGAAGGAATGACCTTGAGAGCCTGAAGGCTCAAGAAAATGGAGTTTCCCTATCTCTCTCTCTCAGTTTTGAACATGGTATCAAAGCCTTACTTGGTGGACCTCTTGGAGCAGGAGGAAGTGAAGGTGATCTGCAGTTGAAGACTTGTGTCATTTTTTCAAACAGGCTGAATGCCATTGTAAACTGAAGGTATGCATTGAGTGATTGCCTACTCTATGGGTCAAGCTGCAGGTTGTGACTTGTTTAGATCCTTGTGAAGGGGGTATTGAGCACTAGTGTGTGCTCCATCAGCATCAAACTCAGCAAATCGAACTACTGGAGCAGAGGATAGATCTGTGTGAACTGCGCTTGTTTGCTGCTATCAGTTGTTGGGCTGCACTTCATCAAATGCTAGTGCATTTGGTCATCAAATGCTTGGTTATGTCAGGTATGAAGTGCTTTGAGATGGAAAGAGGCAAATGCTTGACCTTGAGCTCTGACATGAGCTGAGATCAGAGTGGGCAGATCTAAAAAAAAGGGCAGCACTGCTGTATACAAAGTATACATGGTATATGCAACACATTGAAGAGCTTTGGAAGCCCTCTGACAAGCCCAGAAGCACTCCTTGAGCATAGGTATATGCTGGAGGTCATATGTACCCATTGTGATCCACTGCAAGCTGATTTTGGTAGTTGAAATACTTAGATGTGGAGCATTTCAGACAGGCTAAAAACTGTCATTTAACATGGACAGCAAGCATTTGTTCTTTACTGAAGCATAGTGTGACATTTGGTGACATCTATGAGATGTACGTACTGACATATGTATGTCAGAATGTTCATGGGTTGAGAAAAGCATTAAGTGCCACTGAATGCTGAAATTTTTGGAGCTGAAGCAAATGCAATCTCGTCTTTTGGCTGAATACAAATTGCAGAAGTAATGTATGACTTTGCTCATTAGAGACAGACAGTCTATGGTCACTACATAGTCATGCATTGACCTTGTTATACTGGAGCAAATGTATGGTTTGATTTGAAGACGCTTTGAAGCGGTTTGAAGCTGGTTATGCTGGTTTTTGGTTGACTGCAACCCACAAACAAAACTATTGACACTTGTACTTGCTGATTATGCACTGTTTCGTGCTTCTATGCTCATGTCTGGAGTGACATATGTACTTGCAGTCATCTGAGAAGACTTGGGACATATATGACATGTATGCATGTTGTTTTTGGCATTGAAAGTGTTGCTGTTAATCACAGTTTACAAGTTTGGACTGCATGTTTTTGGACCTTGACAGTGGATTTGCAGGAGTTCAATCTGAAGCAAGTACACGGCATATGTATTGACAATTATTTCTACGAGTTGAACAACTTGATTGTGGACTATTTTGGGCTGATACTGGGCTGAAATTTACTGGTTTTTTACTGCAATTAATTGTAGAAAACTGTCATAAATTGTTACGGACTGAGCTTGGTCAGTCATACTTATTGGTCTGTAGGGAGTCAGTCACTTGATAGACAATCTATTGCATCATGGCTAATGCACATGGGACTGGCAATATCACTCAGATAGTTGGAGAGAAGTTGGACAACAAGAACTTTGCATTATGGAAATTCAGAATGAAAAACTTTCTAGTTGGCAGAGGTTATTGGGATCTATGTATAGGAGATGAAGTTGCTCCTGAGTTGCCTGCACACAATCCAACAAATGAACAGAAAAGAGCCTACAGGCTATGGAATGAAAGAGCATGCAAGGTGCTGCATTGGTTTTCTTTAAGTATATCTGATGCTATGGTAATTCAAATCACTGGATGTGAGACTCCGAAGGATGCTTGGGACATACTGATGAAAAATTATGGAACCATGACACATGCAAGGAAGATCCAGTTGAAACAGTAGTTCAACAACATGTCTAGGAATACAAGAGCATCTAGGCGTATACCACAGAGATTAAGACCATAGCTGATCAACTTGCTACTATTGGCTCAAGTGTATCAAAAGATGATATGATTGCTGTTGCCTTGAATGGATTAGGCAAAGAGTATAAAGCTTTTGACACTTTCATTTCTGTTAGAGAAGAGCCCCCTAGCTGGGAAGAGCTAGTTGCTTTGTTGCTGCATGAGGAAATCAAACTTAGTTTGAATACAAGTTCCAGTGCATCTAAGAGTAGAGACACTGTGTTATACTCTAGTTAGCGTGGCAGAGGATCTAGAGGTCGTGGTTCATTTTGAGGTTGTGGTGACACTCGTAATGCTTATGGACAGTAGCAGCAACAGAGTAATTGGCATGGTGCAAATACACAAGGCCAGCGTGGATCTGGTGGGTTAAGAGGCAGGGGGAGATCACCCCGAGGTAGAGGTGGTGGATCTGGTTCATGGCAGTCATCTGATTAGTCCAACAGGGACAAGGACTGCCATTATTGTGGCCGGTATGGGCATATTGCAAAGGATTGTTATAAGAAGTAGGGAGATATGAAGGCAAAGGGCAGATAGCATGGGCACTGTGCATCTTCTAGTGGTGCTCATGATGAGCCAGTTGATAGACTCTTTGCCATGCAGCATGTATCTAAAAATGCATCGAGACATGATAGAGATGACAGATGGTACATTGACTATGGAGCATCAAATCACATGACACCGCATGGAGAGTGGTTTGATGAGATGGTTGCAGGTACACATGGTCATGTATGTACTGGGGATGACACCCAACATGACATAAAGCATAAAGGGATTGTTCCTCTTATGATGCCTGATGGCAAGAAGAAAGGCCTGCATGATGTATTACATGTACCAACCATAACAAAGAATCTGTTGTCTGTGGGTCAAATGGTAGAACAGAATTTGCAAGTGAGGTTCAACAAAGATGGGTGTTTCATTGAGGAGTATGGAAATGGCTGCAAGTTAATTGCCAAGGGCAGAAGGGATGGCAGGATGTTTACATTGGATGCGACCATTCCGGGACTCAAGGCAGCCATGTTTGCTCATGATGAGAGTGCCATTCGGGATGTAGAGATTTGGCACAAGCGGATTGGACATGTCAATGTACAAAAGCTGAAATCTATGCAACAGAAAGAAGTAGTACTTGGATTACCTAAATTCAAGTATAATGATTTTGGTCATGTATGCCCTGCATGTCAGTTTGGGAAGTAGGCACGGTTTCCTTTCATGAGACATGTAAAAAACAACACTAGGCCTTTACAGTTGGTGCACTCTGATGTCTGGGGTCCTTCACATAATGCTTCTTTTGGCGGTGCACGGTATTATGTCCCATTCATTGATGATTTCAGCAGGTACACTTGGCTTTATATTTTGAAGCATAAGGATGATGTGTTTGATGCATTCAAAGACTTCAAGAAACATGCTGAAAATGAATTGGGTTGTTACATATCATGCTTGAGATCAGATGGAGGAGGTGAATATGTCTTAAATTACTTTGACAGGTATCTTGCTAAATATGGGATCAGAAGACAGCTCACATGTAGTTATACATCGTAGCAAAATGGTGTTGCAGAGAGGAAAAACAGGGTTTTGATGGAGTCAGCTAGAGCTATGTTGAATGAAAAATGTCTGCCAAATAGTTATTGGGCTGAAGCAGTGGTGACTACTGTCTATGTGCTGAATCGAACCCCTACATCAAGGATTCATGATGTCACTCCGTATGAACGACTGTATGGTCATAAACCTGATATTTCACACTTGAAGTTATTTGGCAGCATTGCATATGTGCATATACCGGATGAGAAGAGGAAGAAATTGGATCCTAAGGCAGTGAAAAGTGTGTTTATAGGAGATGCATAGGAACGGAAAGCTTATAAGTGTTATGTACCTTCTACGCATGAGACACTCATAAGCAGAGATGTGGTATTTGATGAGTTAGCATCCTAGTATGGGAATCTTGTTGGAGTGCCTACTGATGGCTCACCCAGTATGAGTCATGCTGAAAATACTCCTGCAGAGAGTACTTCCATGAGTGGTCAGATAGGTGATGTATCATCTATAGTGAGTCCTTGGATAGGATGATTATGAAGTCGCACTACTGCATCCACTGACACAGATATGTCAGTGAGGGGGAGAGCAGATAAGGGAAAAGAAAAGGTTTTTGAAGATGTAACAGGTCCACTTACTGCAGGTTATGATTCATCTAGCAGTGATAGCTTAGACAGTGAATTGGGGATTCCGTTTGTTATGACTCCAGGTGCTAGGCAGAGCCGTTATGTGCAGCCTCATGAGAGGCAAGCTCACAGTGAGCCACAGCTCAGGAGATCAGAGAGGGTGAGAAGACCTGTTGACATGTATACTTACAATGGATATTCAGCCCGTCATTATGCTTATATGACGAAAGTAACAGGTTATAGAGAACCAAGTAAGTTTGATGAGGCAGTTGTAGATGAGAATTGGCGTGCTGCTATGGATGAGGAATATTCAGCTTTGGTTGAAAATGGTACATGGGATTTGGTACAATTGCTTGAGGGCAAAACACCTATTGGATGCAAGTGGGTGTATAAGGTAAAATGTAAATCAGATGGATCATTGGAAAGATATAAGGCCAGGCTGGTTGCAAAAGGGTATGCGCAGCAGTATGGTCTTGATTATGAGGAGACTTTCAACCATGTAGCAAAGATGGCTACAGTTAGAACTATGATTGCTTTGGCAGCGCTAGAGGCTGGAAACTATGGCAGATGGACGTAAAGAATGCATTTCTCAATGGAGAATTACAGGAAGAGGTTTACATGGAACAACCTGAAGGCTATGTACATCCAGAATTTCCAGCACATGTATGTCGACTGAAAAGGCACTATATGGGCTGAAACAAGCACCCATAGCATGGAATGCTTGCATAAGCAGTTATTTGCAGCAACATGGTTTTCGATTGGGTAATGCTGATCATAGTCTGTTTGTGAAGAAGACAGATAGTGGCTATGTTTTCCTAGTTGTCTATGTTGATGACTTAATCATTACAGGAGATGATGAAAATGGGATTGCTAAAATAAAGACATGTCTACAGGCTGAGTTTAAGGTGAAGGACCTTGGAGAGCTGAAATATTTTTTGGGGATTGAGGTTGTCCCTACACCTCAAGGCATATGGCTGCTACAGAAGCAGTATGCTCATGACATGTTATAGAAATATGGTATGGCTGATTGCAAGCCTATGGATACGCCTTTGGAGCAAAATGTCAAGCTGCAGATTGATGTTGGGACAGAGATTGAGAATATTACTATGTACAGATAGATGGTAGGCAGCTTGATCTATCTCACGATCACTAGACCTGACTTGAGTTATGCTGTGGGGCTGATCACTCAGTTCATGCAGAAGCCTCGCAAACCACACTTGGATGCAGTCAGGAGAATTCTGAGATATGTAAAGAGTACCATAGATCATGGGTTGTTTTATGCATATGGGAAACTCCTTGACTTGATGGGGTACACTGATGCTGACTGGGCTGGTTGCACGTATGATAGGAGGTCAACCAGCGGCTATGCATTTGGATTGGGTAGTAGCATGATCAGTTGGCAGAGTAAGAAGCAGCCTACAGTTGCATTGTCTAGTATGGAAGTAGAGTATCGTGGTGCGGCCTTAGCTTCCTGTGAAGCTAAGTGATTACATAAATTATTAAATGACTTGGGAGTACACTTGGACAGCAAAGTCAAGCTATATTGTGACAATTTGAGCAGTATTATCTTAGCAAGAAATCGTGTTTATCATGCCAGATCAAAACACATTGAGGTTCACTACCATTTCATTAGGGAAATGGTTTTAGTAGATCAGATTGACTTGGAGCAGGTAGCAGACATCTTTACCAAATCACTTGGTAAAGATAAGTTTATTCACTTTAGACAGCTACTTGGAGTGATGCAGATGATTTGAGTTTTGTTTTGAGCTTGAGGGGGAGTGTTAGAAATCAAGCTCACCGTCAGTGTGTCTTTATCTATGACCAACATCTATGACAGCTAGAGTGTGCAGCTGTCTACATGTGACTACATTAAATAAGTCGGGTTAGTAGTCAGTTAGTGACCTGACTAGAGTTAGTCTGTCTAGTCTACACTTACACTAGATCACTTTATCTTCGTATTGTGTGTGCTTTTCAGTTTAGAGTGTGGAACATGAAGGAATGACCTTGAGAGCCTGAAGGCTCAAGAAAATGGAGTTTCCCTGTCTCTCTCTCTCTCAACTTTGAACATTGTGGCCAAGAAGAAGAACTCTTTATGGAGGGTATCTTGGCAAATCAGCAATCTAGAAGATTTCAAGATGCAATTTGGTACTGGTGATTTGATCTTTGAGGTCCAAAGGGACTACCAAAGATGCCATGACTAATTCACATGGCTCTTGAATGATCTTGCTTCAATCTGGGACTCATATCGAACAACTGAGAAAAGGGGGAGATTATTGGAGCTTGCTGCTGATATTGAGAAGGAGATTTTAGATTTGTTTCCCTATTTTGATTTTCCAAATTCGGGGAAGATGAGGGCGTGAAAAAAGAGGGGAGGGGGAGGTGGCGCCTTTAGTCGTCGTTGACTTCTCTTCATTATTTAGATTTTATTTTTTTTAAAAGCTTAGGGATTTTTTTTTCCCTAAAGCTTTAATCATTTTGTAAGTCAAGTCTTAACTTACTTGAATTGCTCAAGTTCTTAAATGTGTTTGGTCTATCCCAAACTTATTAGCCATAATTGCCATGCATATGACAATTCTCGTGTAGAGATATTCACAGCCGTATCGGACTTGGAAGGTGTCGAGGTTACAAACTTTGGACTATTTTTGTTTGAGACTTCCTCTATTTAATGGTCTAGAATCTTTCAAGTCCAATTTGTGAGAAGTCCGAAAGATTGAAAAATAAGGTCGGGATATCACAGTGCATTAATTGGATATCCTCTAGTATTGGCATTGTACCACTATTTCACATATGCCAAATCTGTGTAAACTTAGTGCTATTCTCTTTAGTCATACAGTGTCTCTTACACCATTGAGAGCATCAAACCCTTCATGCAACTTTTTTATTCCTTGCCATAGCATTGCAAGATCCCCTCCCCCTATCTTTATTCACCTAACATATGGAATATAAAGAACTTCAACGTTATTTACAAGCTGTTATACTAGACAAATCAAAACATACTAATAGTGATGATGGCTTTAGTTACTCTAAACATTTGACTAACAACCATCTTCCAAGGTTTTTCATGAGTGGATGTGTAGCATCATGACATCCACCCCCTCTAGACCTACACATATCTCAAATGGAGTCACACCTACCCATCCTCATCTCCTCCAAGCTCCATGAACAATTCAAGCTCCTCTTCCTTTGCATCCAAAGTTTTAGCTTCATCTTCCATATTATCTACTGCTTCTTCTTTAAATTCTCTATCATTATGTTCTTCCTCCCCTAGGTTTCCACTACATATGTCTCTTCATCTCTTCTTGTGAAGATTTTAATCCTCTTACCAATAGGTACCCTCAAGTCTATCCCATCAAGCTTTGTAAGCACATAAGTACCATTGTCAAAGACATGCTTTACCACATAAGACCCAAACTACCCCTTCACCATCTTTTAGATAGTGCTACACTAAATTTTTAGACTATTGTCAAAAACAAATATTTAGTCACACTCTTTCACTGCTCTAGGCCATAACTTTCCTTTGCTATTAAACCTTTCTTTATTCCACAACCTAGCTTCCTTAAGTTTTTGCACCACTTTTTATACACAAGTCTCTATGTCCATCACTAGCTTTTGCCCATACATCAACTTTACATGCATAAATCTAGTGGTAAGATTATGTGTAGTACAGTCCATTCCTATAGAGCATAAGACAACATCCTTGGTCAATCCTAATCTTTCCACTACAAGCTTTGGCCTTAAATCTTCCCAACACAAACTTTGACCTTAAATCTTTCCACTGTATGCTTTGGCTAAGGCCTTCACTAGATGTGGATGACTCCTTTCACTCTTCCCATTACCTTCTAGATTGTATGCAAAAGTCAAGGCTAACTTGATACCATGTCTAGAGAAAAAATACATAGCCTCATCCCCATCTAACTCACCTTGATCTATAGTAATATTTCCAACACAACCATACCTACAAAAGTTCTCCTCAAGTAGAAAACTTACATATGATACTAGTTGAATTTGTACTCAATGCTCTACCCTCAATCAATTTGATTCGCAAGATCTTCCCTTGCTATGACAATGTACCTCATCTACCAAATCCTAGTTGACATAGTAATCAAATCAACCACCCAAACTACAAGATACATGCCATATACCGATGTCTAAAGCAATGAAAATATTCATCAATTTTTTTTTTCCATCTTTGCTAAAATCATCAATATATATGTCACTACAAATACATTTCTATTTGCATCACAAAAAAGTGACGCAAATAGTGACACCTTTCAGTGCATTTACTGTTGATGTAGATAGCAATATGTGTAATTATATTTGCAATACTAATAGTGACAGTTACAAAGGAAAAAAATAGGTGGCAGGCCCCACCCTACCACTCTTCTAGCCCCATGTGTTGAACAACGTTCCATAAATAATTTATAAATTTATGCGATTGTCATCGAAACACATACATCGTGAGATGTTGGCAAGAAAGATCGTTGATTCAATACTCAAATAAGTACAATATCAATGATAATATCTCATAGGACTACATGGAATGATAGAGAGGAGAGTCCAAAACAAATAGAAAAATGTATCTATAAATATCACAAAATACGAGTCCATACAAAGGATGAGAAATATATCCAAGAAAAGCTACATATAAGGAGCATGCATGGATCATAGGGCCAAAAAAGGAAAAGATGTGTACTCCACAAATCCAAGCAAGTGCTACAACTCCTTATTGTCCGAGAGCTCATCCCCATGCAATGGAGCATCAAATGAACTCTACAATATAAACATATAGAGATTAATCCACAATATATAATCCATCACAAAAAACTAATAACTAAAAACAAGAAAGAGACATGACTTACTAGGTCACTATGCACATATAATCTATCCATTAGTGTAATGAGACTGTCTCATTGCATACCGAGTCTGCAAACATGTATAATTATAGTTTGTGATTGAGTACTATAAGGAAAATAAAGTAGAATTGTTAGAAATAAGGTTCTTAGTATAGTAGTACACCACATAAGAAAGTAAACATAACCAAAAGAAAATTGAAAAAATCCTCCAGATAAGTTCTATGTTTTCCACTCCCCAAATGATGCACAACCCCTGCCTCCAATCGTGCTCTCTACCTCCCACTATTTCTGCAATCATCCTAGATAGTTTGTGGCCTCCTCTCTAAGTCTTTGTCAATCCACTATATCCAAGCTCTTAGGCTTTGGAGTGCCACTCTTGATTGTCTTGTGTGTATTTGATTGTTTATGTAACATGCATGCATGCATACAATCCATCATCGATCGTGTGGAAAATCGGTCCCCCATTGTAGGGTACTAGGAACTCCTCATGAAAGGACACTACCACATGGTCCTTACTCCCCTGTGGTATATTTTTTTGATGCTGTAGAACATTGTGCCTAAAGACTTGTTGACACAAGTCTCTTATGCATGCCATCACCCTCCTCTCATCATTCATGAGCACGTTATCCATTTTCTCATCCATTGGATATCTGTATCCTAGTAGGGTACATCTAAGGTATGCCCTCTCCCACTTGCGATTACACTCCTAGACATAAGAGACCCTTGTCCATCTGATGTATCTATAGGTGGTATCTCTCAAAGTAGTACCCATAGGGGTGCCACTTGCAGATGGCTAAGAAAAACCTAGAGTCAAGGGAGTAGACATCCCTACACGTATAGCAAATCTTGGAGGTGATAAGTGTCCACTTGACTGGTGAGATGGAGACACTCTATCAATGCCTCCACAATACCCACATCAACTACCCTCTCTAGAACATGTACGAGAGTAAGGAGTAGCAACCGATCATGGGTCACAACATTTTCATCTCTGCAGCACCCCCTAGAACTACCCAAGAATAATCAGGAGAGGAAGTCTGCAGCTCTCCACCACCGATTGAGCAAGACATCCATGCACCTCCCTCGCAGCCAGTCTAGAGTGTCAACTTCACCTACTGGAGATCAAAGCATCGGAGCGTACTGAGGTAGAATGCACAGAACAACTAGATGATGATTGAGACACTATAATATCTCTAAAGCATACTATCTTATTCGAAGACATACATGTGAAGATATCCTATAACTCCTCATCTACCATCCCTTAACTCAACCTGTTCTTTGGATATCATCAATAATAACTTGCATAGTCAAAAAATGATGTTAGTGTAATCAATATACGTATTTAGGTAAATCATGATAACATAACTTTACAAAAAAGGATATTAATTAAAAAGCATATAAGCAAGTACCATTAAAAGTAAACTAACAATGAATTTGACTAGTGGACCTAGCTCCATATCAAGCTCTTGGCATAGCTCTGTATACATTGAAAGATCTATGCATAGGTCTCCATAGAAAGAGGAGTCCACTTCATTCTCGAAAAACTATTGTACTCCTATCTCTTTGTCTACATTACAAGTGTGTGTCTCCTCCACATGCTCCAAGCCCTCTTCATTCTCCACCCCCCACAATATTGACTCCTCTACTTACATACTCTCTTGGTCCATGCTGGGGATATTGCTTTCATCATACACTCAAACACTCCAAGGTATGGATGCCATAACATACCATCAACGAGGTTGTTGGTGGTTCTAAAAGAAGATTACCTATTCAATATCACATATAAGTGTGTCTCAAAGAATGAATCAACATTTGTGACTATTTTGTAATGTGAAAATTTTACTTAACAAGGTCACACACCTACTCACAATGGCCTAGCAAATGTGTCATGTAGATTGTTCCATCTTTTTTTGGAATCTACCTCCAAGAATCTAGATAGGCCTCGCCAAATGGTTGTCCATGCTCCTTCCAATACCATTTTAAACCAATGTACATTGAATATGATCACGGATAAGCTATGGTAATCTACTAAAATGATGCTTTGTAGATTGCCAAATTACTCCATCTCATCTACTACAATATTCAAATCTATGGTGTGCAATCAACTCTCTTGCTCAAACTTTGCTATGATACCACAATCCATTGTGGAGGAGTGCATTTTGTCAATGCACTCAACTCAAAATTGTCAGCCATGTGGCCATGCTGCATTGTAGATTTTCATTGTACATCAAAATAGCAAGGTTAGTAGTCTTGTATAAAATCTAAATATAATTACAAAGAAATCATGTGGTCACCTTTGGATTACATCTCCTCAAGAATTTCCACTCCATAGAGATTTCTACCCCTTCGCATGAAATTATGATAAAGGTAAACCACCTCATAAGAATGTATCGTAGTATCTCCTCCATGCCCTTGGGATATCGAATTCATCAATGATGTGTGCTATGCCAAACTTCAAATCGTGCTCCCTTCCATTCCCTTCTGGCCTGCAATGCCAAACTTCAGATCGTGCTCCTTTCCATTCCCTTCTGGCCTGCTTGTACCTATTGAGCCACTTCTCCATGGATGCATGGTGCAACATATAAAAATAATTCACTTTCTCCTCCATGGTACCATCCATCCTCTTTTCTATCCCATTTCCAACCACCACATCTCTTATCAGTCTATCATCATCCTTTAGTAACCACAATATATTGTTATTTGAATCCACCATCACCAGTTACTCCAAAATTTGCACCAATGCCTCCAACACTAGCCACAACCTTCAGCCATTCTACCATCTAGGTGAGCTTGTTGTCGCACAAAGCCCTTTAGGGTTTTCATAAAGTGCTCTAAGAAGAACATACATTGGGGTTTGGACACTAGCCAACCTTCAGCCATTCAGCCATGCTGCCATCTAGATGAGCTCATTGTTGCATAAAGCCATTTGGGGTTTTCATGAAGCGCTCCAAGAAGAACATCCATAAGGTATGGACTGATCTTGCAATCTCCACTTAATCCATGAGATGTACTAGGAGGTGAGTTTGTATTGTGAACATACAAGAACCACAACCCTTAGTGAGCAATCAAGCCATAGCATACGAGATAAGAGAAAGAACATCAACCAAATCCAAGAAATAGCTAACTTGAAGTTAGAGTTGTCCAAGCTACAAGAGATGTTGAGAAGGCCAGTGCAACCCCACGTGCATTGTGTGCATTTGGTGGGAACCATCTTCTAGCTAAATGTCCTGACCCTAGATCACAACCTTGTGCTAATTGCAATAGATTTGGACATGATGCGATACACTACCAATTGCCAAGAAGGCTCCCATATCCACAACCTTATACTCAACTCTACTATCTACGAAATAGGCAATCCAACTTTGGAAGAAGAGCTCCATTAGCTCTACCAACACCCAATGACTCGAAGCTAGCTACCCCCTAGGATTGACATCAATCCCATGAGAATCCTTAGGCCACCTAGACCCATAGTGGCCCATTCACCGAGGGATGCTCCAATACACTTTGTAGAGGAGCCTATGTGAACCCCTATGTCTCTATGATGAGGAAGGTAATCTAATATTGGTGGACTTTAGACCAATGCTAGTTATGGCTTTAAGTAGTGAAAGAGGTAGAGGTTTAGGAGGGGGACCCCAAACTAAGAGCTAGTAGCATGTTCGACTTGTGGACATCCAGGGTACATCTCATTTCATTGTCCTGAAAAGGAGCAAGAAAACAAGGAAAAAGGCTGACTTGAGATGTCTAGAGTGTGGAGTTACACATTTTTATGTTGATTTCCCGAGATAGAAACCCTCTATTAGTATGGCAATTGCGGCATTAGTACCATTTGGACTATTAGTGTCAAAACACCTAATGATGAAGCCACACCAATCCAAAACATCATGTCCCATGCTCAAACAAAGAGGGTTGGTATCTCATTACCTAGACCTAACAACTTAGATGCAACATCTAATGGAAAGAAGAGCCACAAGGAAGAGAGTGGAAACCAAGATAACACTCAAAACTGATAGTGCCACCACAGTGACCAAAGAGCTTTAAAGAGGTTATGGATGAGAAAGTAGAAACATGTGGAGAAGGGAAGTGCCAAGGTTGGAGAATACCTTGACCAAAAACATAAATTAGAAGTTGTGAATAGAGTTAAAGAGTGGGTAAAAGAAGCTCAAACGCACATGTAGGATGCAAAGCCTATCATGGAGGATGAGATTAATGAGCTATTTGTGTGAGTCCACCAGTCTCCCCTACACACTTAAGATCAAGAGGCACATCAACACCCCATGTAGCACCACACAAGTAGAATCTAGATGCCACGGATATACAAACTGCACAAGAGCATTGGTAGAAAGGCCTTGAGTCAGAGGAAAAGAAAAAGGTTGGCAACTTGCTTGTGACACTAATATTAACTCCTGTAACCTTGTCTTTAGGAGAATTGCTTAGGAAAAACCCCATGCTATGGAAAGTGTTGACGTAGTGGGTAGAAAGACCTGAAAAACATGGAGCGATTGACTTGCCAAACCATGATGCACATACACATATACTAAGCTTAACCCTGAACCCATTGTCTCAATCTCTACAAGTGAAAGCCTTTTGGGAGTGCACGAAAATGCACACAATCTTACCTGCTATTTCATTAGGTAATGCCACACGAAAAGGAATTGTGGACATAGGAGAAATAGTTAGTGCTTAGCCACACAGTTCTCCAAGCTTGGGGAAACTCATCGGTGGAAATTGCACAGTTAAATGTTACACTAGAAAATGGAATGAAAGTCAAACCATTTGAAGTGCTAAAAGATTGGCCTAAAAAAATAGCAAGGATCTAATCCTCGGTTAACTTCATAGTCATGAAGGGAGTGGACTACAATATTCTTAGGTAGGCCATGGATGAGAAATGCTCAAGTGATATTGGATTAGGGTAATGGCCGTATATTATTGGGCAATAGAATAGAAGGTATTCAAATAGAGATGGACACTTGGAAAAATTTATTAGTTGACCTTGATGCTAGCTCGCAATACTAAAGGGTGACTCATAAGGAACATGTGAATATGGACCCTTAACTAAGTATATTCCTTGTCTTGAGGATGAGCATGATTAATGATTGCATGCATGTATTGGAAACCATTGAATTGTCATTCTCAGATGATGAGGATGACTATAGGCAAGCTATAGAATCAACTATTAAACCCAATAGAGTCACAACTTCTGAGTTACCCAAGAGTGATGCTATGTCATCAGTATCTCTCTACAGGATGGCCACAAGTTCCATCAGTCAGTCAACACCTATCACCTATCATATACCAACTAATAAACTTAAACTCTATAGAATTCTTGAGTACCTGATGAGAGAGCTAGCTGGTAATCTAGCTGCGAACTTTAAACCTCTTAAGGATCATATAGAGAATCCAGAGTGGCAATGGACTAAGGGGCATGACCTAAATTTGTTGTACAGCTGGGCCCTCATTGTGGATGAGAAAAGTCTTACGAATAGGAACCATGGGAATAAGAATAGTCAAAGTATGAGGATTCAGATGATGAGTATGAAGATTACTATTCCAATGGTGACAAAAGTGAGGAAGAAGACGAAACCATAGAGTACAACACAGATGGACGAGTGATTGAGCAGATAAGAGAAAACTCTAAACCTAGAGAGGTTAGTGATTTTAGAGTGGAAAGAGGAGTCCTTAGGGTAAATTGTGATTGTACCTAGTTAGAGCACCTAGATTTAGTAGACTATGAGCACACTAGATTAGTTCAATCAGGTGTCACACCACTACTTGGAGTGGAATTAGTCTCATAACTACAATCACCAGGGGAAACTACTTTTTCCAATGAAGTTTGCAAGTTTAACTCTGAGTTAGAAGTCATCTCTGAGAGTGATCCAAAAATCCCATGACCACCTAAGACCAAATGCACCAAAGGGGACCTCTCGATCCATGTGAGGTGCAAGAGGCTCAAGAAAGAGAGAAGGAAACACTTTAAGTCCTCAGAAGCTAAATGACAAAAGAAACCACACAACTTATCCAAATGCTTCACTAAGTATAAGAAGGGCAACTACGTAGTGGTGTTAGTAGGAGCTAAACAAGTAGGAAAAGTTAGTGAACCCATTGATGGACTCCATAAAGTTAAGGAAGTCAACTTGGCAAAGGGAAGGGGACAAGCCTCAACCTATGTACATCGCTCATGACTTAACTGAGCAAGAGGAGGCCAATCTCATCAATCTCTTACGAGAGTATGTAGATGTATTTTCTTGGTCCTTAGAAGAGCTGAAAGGAATCAATTTGGTATTGTGACTCACAACATTCCTATGACCCCCAATACAACACCAATCAAACAAAGACTGTACACAATGAATCCAAAGCATACTCATGTTGTGAAGGAGGAAATAGACAAGTTGAATGTTGGATTCATTTATGAGATTGAGCACATGAACTAGGTATCACCCATAGTAATTGTCCTAAAGAATGCTAGATTCATTTATGAGATTGAGCACACGGATTGGTTATCACCCATTGTAATTTTCCTAAAGAAGAATAGGAAGATTACAGTGTGCATGGATTACAAAACGGTCAATGCAATGACAAAGAGAGGAAATTATCCATTATCGTACATGGAGCACATGCTTGAGAGAGTGTTAAGGTAAGGAATCCTACAATTTCCTAGATGGTTTCTCCAGCTATAGCCAGTGCAAGTGCACCGAGATTATATACATAAAATGATATTCACAACAACTGAATAAGGCATGTTTGCCTACATAGTCATGCCATTTGGACTAACTAATGCACATGCTACATTTTAGCATCTTATATGTGCTATTTTCAAGGACATGCTTAGAAAGTGGTTGGAATTATTGGTTGATGATTTTTGTATTCATTCCATGTATGGGAGGAGCACCTAGACAAACTTTGCATAGTCTTTGAATGGTGTAGATAATATAGTCTCTCACTGAACCCCTTAAAATGCTAGTTCTAGGTAAAGCATGCATATGTCATAGGACATGTAGTCTCAAAAAATGATATTGCTACCAACTTTTCCAAAGCTAGAGTGATAGTCAATTTACCACCACCAACCAACCACAAGGGAGTTCAGTGCTTCCTGTGCCAAACGTGATACTATCGATAGCTTGTGTTGAATTATGCAATCATTGCACATCCATTTTGCATTGTGTTTATTGTATTTGAGTGGATTGAGGAGTGCCAATACCTACTCTGTGAGCCCCAAATTGGTCCATTACTTTCCATGTGCACATTGATGCATCAAAATTTGCCATGAGAGCAATTCTGTGCCAACCTAGAGAGCATAACTTGGATTACCCAGTGAGCTTTGCAAGCAAATAACTCACTAACAACAGAGAGGGAAGGACTAGCTATGGTGCTTTCTATTAAAAGAAATTTCAACATTACCTTCTAGCTACACCCTTTACTTGTTGATCATCGAGCATTGCGCAATAGGATGCATTACTTGATGGATACTTCTACTATAAGAATTTGATTTCTCTGTGGTAGTATGCAAGGATAAACAACATTACATGGTAGACCATATGTCTCACATAACCATAGGAGAAGAAACTAGACAAGGCATTGTAGATGACCTACCCGATGCACACTAGTTTAGAATATCCAATGAAAGATATTTGTTTAGAGAAAACCTTATATCTTATTGGCAAATGACATAGTCTACAACCTAGAACATGGATTATGTGAACTTTTATTGAGAAGGCTAGGCAAAAATGTCTCATTCTAAAGATTCAACCCTATCGATTGATTGCCAAACCAACTCTATCGATTTGAACTATGTGTCTGTGAACATGAGATGCATGGTGTGCTTGTAGAAGCTTATGGTAGAATTTTCTAGAGGACACTTCAATGAGGACACTATAGCACGTAAGGTGCTCCAGTCTCAATTGTGGTGGCCTACAGTATTCCACGATGTAGCTAAGTTTATGAAGCAATGTGATGAGTGCCAACAAACCAAAGTCCCTATTTCGTGAGCATAATATAGATTTGACCCCAGTGATATCACGCCAACCATTTGAAAAATGGGAGATTGATTTCATTGGTCCAATCAGCCTTGTAGCACAATACTCACAAGCAAGGTACATAATCATAGCCACAAATAGTCTCGCCAAGTGGATTGAAGCTTAGGCAACTCAAAAAAGCGATGCTAGGACCACTATCAAATTTCTTTGGGAGCAAGTGATCTCATGGTTTGGATGTTTCATAGAATTAGTTAGTGATGAAGGTATGCACTTCATCATGATTGCCCACTTGTTATCAACCTTCTTGAGAATCCATTGAGAATCCTCACTGCACTACCCTCAAGCCAATGGTCAAGCTAAAGCAACAAATAAAATCCTAGTGATTGTCCTAACCAAGGTGGCCTCTACCTCACGCACAATGAGTGACTTGGATAATAAGCTAATGGCAGCATTATGGGCTTACATGACAACCTACAAAATTGCCATAGGACAAACACCATTCAACCTAACCTCTGGAACTGAAGCAATCCAAGGGAGATGGGATGACAGGGAAGCATGGACAAATCAATTAATAGAACCAGAATGCCTATCTGGAACTCGGCTCATTGCAACCCATGCCCTAATCTATGAGAAGGCACAATGCAAGAGTCAGCTTGACAAGCATGTCAAACAATGCAACTTTGAACAAGGAGACTTAGCATTTTTGTACTATGTAAAGGGTCATAAAAAAAAGATGAAGTTCAGGGGGCTGGGACCTTTCAAGGTCTATAACATTATTAGAATAGGCAATGTGGACCTTGAAACCCCATAAGAAAAGGATATAGGCTTTTTCAATTGCAGTCGCTCAAGAAGTACTACCCTCCGTCGCACCCACTATACGAGCCTATGATGATAACATCACCTATGAATTTTAGAGTGGCAACTATCATAGGCATATAGGATGAGAATGAAGAAACTATAGCACCAATCTACTTGTGCATAATAGTAACCACCCAAAAGGCACACACATTTGATGCATTAATTGACAAGGGAACTAATAACAACATCCTCACATATGATCATTGGACCCTCATTGGTTAGGTGGAACCAAACTCAATCCATTTGGGGGGCAGTCTTATCCAGTACAAGGAGAGTGAAAGATAATGGTCTCTATCCAGATTGAGAGCCTCCCAATCATCTTTTATGTATTTCCTAACAAAAAACGTGTTGGCAAGGAATCATTTTTGGATTGCGCTTTTTTCAAGAAAGAGACTCACAACAATGTTGACTATGACTCTTATTGCATCCACCTAGCCATAGGCAATGTTAGGATAGTGACAACTTTCACAAGGTTACCGTGGCTTTGCCAAACTTGCAGTGTCACTAGTAGTTCAACCCAGTGTCAACCCTAAGGAGGGGGTAGTGAACTTGCACAGACACCCAATGTGAAATACTTGCAACACTTAGAAGCCCAGCCAAAGCCACAATCCACATAACTAAGTGGGTATCCAAACATAAAGCACAACCTATCAAGGGGCGCATCTGCAAGATCTCATAGCTCTCATGTCCTGTACACTAGACCTAAAAGAAAAAGCTGGCATTATATGAATAGGCAAAGGACCAAAGCAAGATGGGTCTCAAAATCCCTATTGTATGCCCAAGGCTTCAATGATGGCAATACCTTGGTCGGTTGCCTAAATCCATGAATGGCACACTTATCCATCCATTGTGACCTCCTAATCAACATACACATATCCATAAGCCAACATAGTGTAAAAAGTAGAGCAAGCAAAAAGATGCTTAACCCATGAACACTCAATGGGTCTATCACCGAAAAGCCAGCAGGCCCACTACTGATAGGCATTACCCTAATATCTCTAGTGCACCACCCACTACACAAATAGAGAATCACACATCCCTTGAGCCACAAGCTCAATAAAAGATGAAAGATAAAACACTCCAATGATTACATCATAGCAAAAGAAACCATAGCGAGTCAAACCCCAACCACACATACACCTTAAACCAAAGCTAAGTAGTCTAACCGAGTCAAACCCTAACCACCTATAGGCCTTAAACCATTTTATCAATACCAATCCATTCTCAAATGGCATTTGATATGGCCATGAAAATGGGGATGACTTAGTGACCTATATCAAATGATTGGACTCAACTTTCACCCTCTTTGCTAGAAGATATGAATTCTTGGACTTAGGCATGCTTGATGAGCAAATAGCAAATGACTTATGCTCTTTGTCTTGTTCTTGGGAGGAATTTGAGTTCATATTTACAAAAACTCCCACGACTTGAAAAGAGTTGATTGCTCCACTAAAATCTCCCAAGAACAAACCTTAAACTAATAGTTAATCACATCCTTCAAGAAAATTAGAGTTCCAATGTTACTTGATGAGGTAAAAAAGCTAGCTAAAACCCAAATCCAATTTCCTATGGAAATGGTATACTCTCTGCATCCAACGGGAACAAGAGGGTTGTCAAATCATGACCAATGTAGACCAAAGACACGTCATTAAGACTTCCACATATGACCCCACTTACATAGCCCCAACTTCATTTAGAGTACTAACCATGATACAAAACAAACCATTAGAAGAAATTGTCATGTTGCATTCATATTTAGATATGACCCTAATAGAAGAAGAACTTCATGTTACTAGAAAAATGAACTCAGGTGATCTCTTGACTAATGTATTGACCTATATAGAACATGTGGACATTCACCCACCATAAGACATAGACCACCATGCTATGTTGGAGTATAACCCAAACTTCTATTATTGGCTCTTGTGAAACATTAAAGCACACCAAGAGTGTACCAAACACCCTTACCCCTTCATTCTCCAATCCTAGGAAGGATGCTCATCAGTCCAAGAAGGGAGCGAGTAAGATGAAAAGGAAAGCAAGATGAAAGGTGAATATGAATCAAAATATGATTAAACTCCAAAGAGAAGTATGAATTGAATAATCATTTAGTTAAAAATTCTTCATGAAGTTCTTTTGTCGAATGTATGGATTGATTGATATGGAAATTTTTCATTCCTTGGCTTATACAAGTCACTATTTGATAATATTTTCTTCTAACCACTTCAATTTTAAAGAAAAAATTGTCATTCAAAGAGAACTCATTGTGAGCTATTGTTTTATGATAGGAATCCAAATGGAAGGGCTCCTAGTTATTGAGAAATAATGGAATAAATATCACTTAACCATGGAGATGCAAGTTTTCAAACTAGTTACAATATCAAAGCGTACACAACCTAGAAGAACTTATGGAAACTGAGAAAGTGGTGGCTAGGCATATTGTCAAGCAATACAATCTAGCCAAGTATCTCGAGAAGGTCAGCACGAAAAGTGCACAGAATTTCTTAGATTCTTTGATCTCAAGAAGAACAATGGTACAATGACGATTAAAAAAGGGGATGTAACCAAGAGTATGGAAGTTGTGCTTGGTTTGAAGTTGGTTCAGAAAGCCCTAGGGTTAGTGGACAAAACCAAAAAAGGGGCCAAAAAGAGATGTGTATGGCATGCTAGGAATGAATAAGTAACAAGTGTACACATGAATGATGGAATCATCCTAGGAAATGTCCTTGAACCCATTGTCAAATTGCAAGCTAAGATGGTGTGTGCTCTCTTCTCTCAAGCTAGAGATACAATGCACTCACAAATAGAGTAGGGGTACCACCACTTGAGAGTATTGTAGCCAAGGCATTGGATGAAGTAAATTTAAACTCCTATGTCTGAATGACAATCCAAGTGCATCAACTCCAAGAGCCATGGGCAAAGAATCCCTGATGAACAAAGGCTAAGTCAGAAAGGAAAAAACCTGCATCTAAGGCATTAAATATAGGTTTTGAATAAGTGCTAATAGCCCTAATACAAGAGGCCGTGGGGGATATGGAAAGAGAAGAGGAAGTGGAGGAAACACCATAACAATCGTCAATCCATGAGCATCATTCACCCATTATAGTGAGCCCTCCAATCTATTTCTCTATACGAAACCTTGGGGAAGAAGAAGCTGATAGATTTCATCATGAAGAAGCAACGCAAGTGGCTAAGAAAAGGGAATCTGACCACCAACTTAACAACAAGATACCTCAAGTGAGAGAACAATCAGCTAGAGCAAGGAGAAAGGCTCAATACCATCTAGTCAGGGTAGTAGAGGGGTGAAGAATTATATTGAGGATTCCCATCAAGAAGACCAAAACCACTAATAAAGAAAGCAAAGACTTGCAGAGCACTGAAGAAGAGTCAAGGAAACTTGAAGAGGAACATCAAAAGAAACAAGAGGAGGAAACACAATATTAGAGAATTTGAAAATATTCTTACACTTTGGGAATCCCCAATACCTTTATTATTTGACCACATGGTCAAATCTTGTTGTCTTAAGAAAAACTTTTAGCTTGGAGTATAAACAAGGAGAAGACCTAGGCAAGTTCATTTCTCACATGAAGGTACTCACGACACAACTATCCTCAGCTCAAGCTCCAATTCATGATAAAGATGCCATTGAAATTCTCTTGAAAGTTGTAAAGAAGGTATTTCGAACCCATGTAACTACTCTTACAAATATCCCTAATGCAACCTTGGAAATCACCATCCAATCTTTTTTAGATGAGGAGAAAAGAAATTAGAAAGAAGGCAACACTAATCAGGCATCCACTTCAATATCTCGTGACCAACTCTTGGTTCATACTGTATCCACTAAATGCTCCTTCTGCAATAAAAAGGGACATCTTGTCAGCAACTATTGGAAAAAACATCTGAAGTGCAACAAATGTAAGAAGACATGGCATATTACCAGTAAATGTCCTACCACCCTTGAAGTACCAAAAGAATTGGAGACCAACTTTGTCTCCAATCCACCTAATGATCAATTTTTCTAAATCTACAAATCTCTATCTATAAGCACTATTGTATCTTGATTTATAAAGGCATCCCACTTTGTTTGGGGGGGGGTAGGGGGGCATTAACATATCTTGTAGTTGTCACTTTGGCATTAAGGAGGGGTGTTGAGAGTTAGGCATGTGAACCCTATGTATGCAAGGGTGGATAAGGGTAGCTGGGTGTGAATGAATTGGAGGGCAAGGGAAAGCCCTAATCCTAGCTATTAAGAGGGTATTTAAATAGCCTAAAGGACACTCCCAATGTAGAGGAGAGTGTACTAGTTAGTTGTACTTGTGAATAACTCATTAAGAAAGATCTTCTTCTTGTACTTGAGCTCTCTCTTCTCCCTCTTGTGCACACTTTCTTGCTCTCACTCTAATATTTCAACACTTAGCCTACTCATGTCTATGTATTGAATACCTACATGCTACCTGGGTATGATACATGGTTATCTTGATGCTTGGCATTGTTATTCGGTTGATTGCATTTGGGCAATGACTATTTGCTTTAGTGATTTCCACTTGTGGGCTTAAAGACTTATTGAAGTTTTACGTTCCCAGATGTATATATGATGTACTTTGGACATTGGATCCTATGAGCTCTATGCATTGAGATTTCTTTGCTAATTTGGATACTTTGGATTTTCTCAAATAGGATTAATTGGCATTTTTATGCATAGCTTGGTTCATTTGAGTCAATGGGAGACTCTTATGCTTTATTGATTTATGCATATAGTATCATTGTAGAGGTTTGTGAGTGTGGGTTGATTTACCATTTATTTGAATACCTTTGTAACGTGTCCGCTTGTCCACTTGTGGGACACGTCTTAGCAGCCCATCGGGAGAGGAGTCTAGAAAGTGCCACCTAGCACTCGTAAGGAATGTCACAGGGTTTGCGATCTAGGTCTTCCCGAGTCTGCACCGAAGCAAAAGTATCTGGCCATTCCCACTTAGGACCGACAGGGTTTCTTTCCTACCAACCAAGTCTCTAGGAGTAGCTACCAACCACTTTGCGTAGGAACAACAGAGTCAAAGAGAATTTATGCTGCACTTGGTTCATGGAGAATGGGAAACGAGAGGGATGCAAAGCTCAATCTCTCTACCCATAAGGCATAGTCCCATTCCGCTCCCCTAAAAAACATAAATCGGGATTCTAACTCTATTGACTTTAGGTCTTCATAGTTTCGTTATTACGTTTTTTGAGAAAAGTTCCTAGCTAACCGGGACCACCCTTCCGTAGGACGGTGGACCCAAGTCACGTCCACCACAGTTTCCTTGGTAGCTTTAGTTGTCTAATTAGGTCCTACCACATTTATGTGCGACATTTAAAATTAGCTTCATTAATTAAGCCTTTTAGGGCACAGAGTTCATTCACGTAATTTACAACACATACACAAAAACAAAACAAGTAGTCCTTCTATCAAAAAAGTTCCTTAACTTATCTTTAAGTCAATCTTTGTCTCCTACCCATACAAGAGAATTATGTATCCCTTCTATCCAACAAAAGTACCCGGTCCAAATCTCATGGCATCGAAATTTCCATCCTTTATCTAGAATAGGATCTTCCAACATCCCAGACGTTGGGCTCATGGGGATCTCCAACTCCATTTTGGACAGGCAAGGGGTGTCTAGAGCTCCACTTGACCCACAAGCAGTCTAGGAGTGAGATGCCATTTCTGTGGTTGGCCTTTTCACCACTCGACCATCGGCCTGTGAATCGAGCAGTGCCCTCTCGGGATAATCTCCGATGTGATCTTAGAGATGATCCACGCGTGCAAAATATCCTTCCTTAATTAATCCAATTAAAATTCAAGCACAATCAAAGCAATCAGCCCTAATATCATATTCTAGAAAAACATTCCTTTATTCCCATGGCAACTTGTCATTACAGACCCCTGCTATGCATTTGCCATCAACACAAGCCTTGGAATATTTATCCGAATCACACTACAACAATCCCTTGATTGAAAGAAAAACATTTAGGGTGTTGTTCAATCAACCAACAAAACTAATTGTATTTTTTTCCCAAACAATACAATAATAGACGCGAAAATAATTCCATCGCATATTCACTCTCCCCCTTGGGTCCAAAGAGTAGAATTTACTTAATATTCCCTCCTTTAGCCTAAGGCATATGCTAAAGGTTCCAATACTATACATGACGTAATTCCTGTCATTCCAATGCAAATTAATCAATCTAGCAAGAGCATTTATGCCTCTTCTCTAAGTGACAATTATCTTTTAGCATTTTTCTACTATGCAATATTTTTTTTCTTGGCTTTATCTTCCTTTCTCCTAAGGCAAGGAGTCACATGTCATCGATGTAAAGTTTACATAATCTCTCCCATGTATGTACCATGTATATGCATTTTTGTAATTTAAACAATATTATCCTCGGTAAAGATTAATCAAAGACTCATCGATGTTCAATACTTTAGTGTCCCATATGTTTCTTATGTTATGCATGGATTCATCACATAGCAACTAGGTGCAATTTAACTCCCTTTGATACAAGCACTTTAGAAACTTCATCTTTGAATATTTGAGATGCGATTTATCCTTTTCAATTACCTATTCTAGCACCACAAGGTACAGAGCCTAATGTATCTCTTGTGAGCATTAAAACAAGCATCTATCAATTTGAAAATACATTACTTACGACCGGTACCGCAATTGGATTGACAGTGATGCCTTTGCCCAAAGCTTTGTTGTTGGTTGTAGGATTGTCATCTGCACGCGACATTCTTTGCTTGGAGGCCATCGTCCGCAAGTAGACTCAAGAGATTAAGAAGGTGGAATAGATTCGAGATGGGAGAGCATAAGAGAAGATGGTTAAATCGAGGATTGAGATAGAGGGAAATTGTGCAACCTCTCGGGTTAACTCCTCTCTCTCTCTCTCTCTCTCTCTCTCTCTCTCTCTCTCTCTCTCTCTCTCTCTCTCAAGCTCTCTCTCACAATCTCTTGGAGGGGTATACTCTCTCTCTCCCTCTCTCTTGCAGCCTTTCGGGGTGTCCTTATGCTCCCTTGTGCCTCCCCATGCCTCATATTTATAATGAATTAGAGAGGAGGGGATAAGTCTAAGAATAAGAGTGGAGGGGCTCTTAGAAGACTCAGTGATCTGATGCTCAGATCATAAATCTGATGGTTGCATTGGCTCCAAAAGGGGGGTAAAACCCCAAGACAGTTGCTTAGAAAGCTCTTAGTTCACTCCTTCTTCTTTTCTCTATTCGAAGTGTTGTCTACTGCCTGTAGACTGCGATCGTGGTGCACACGATTTTGCCAATTACTTTTCTTTATTTCTCTTTTTATAAAATCTCCAAAACTAACTAAAACATCACTTGTCTTTTCTTTTAAATGACTTTTAGTTCTATCTTTTTAGGATAATATCTAAAATATAATAGTTTTTTTCCCCCCAAGAATCTAATATTTTTGGACCATTCAAACTATACACATTAATACTAGTGATTAATATGGCTCATAAGTCCCGTTCACATTGTACTTTTCATGAAGGGTGGCTACGGTCCTTATCAATCCAAGAAAAATGTCAGATTTATGACTCTCGATTTTTTTAAATATATTTTTAATTGAATGAAAATTATTAGCTATTAATGCTAGTCATTTTTTACCTTAGTTAGTCTTTAGTTAGTAATCTTACTAACTTATTAATTGACTAACTAACTTTCAAACTAACCAACTAACTTTTATTGCGTGGAAATATTACAACCTTGTAACACCATTTGTTAGTGGATTAGAAATGGTGGATATATGCTTGTTGGCATACATTATGGTATTCATCTATGTACTTGGTACCTTGGATGTTTTTTATAGTCTTTGATACTTATTGATTTATGCTACATTGCTAGTTGCATGTACATCCTGGTCACTACTCAGATCTTCCTGGCAATGGGAGCTGATTCTTTTGTAGCTTTGTCTATAATTACATGTTAATTGATTGCAATTTTATGAGTAATTGTGTTGAAATCAAATTTTAACAATTCTTTTGAAAGTAGAGACTATATTCACTACTCTAGTGCTTCTTACTTATGGGCATCAATGTATTGGCTCAGACTTTCTCCTCTTACACTCTTTTTGGCTTGGTGTTGAGGATAATTTGCTATTACTATATCAACCTATACTCTCTTTGCTTGGAAGGCATAATGGCGGATGCTTCAAATGCTTCTAATGAGAATCATATTTTCAAAATAGAAAAGTTGGATAGCAATAACTTCCAATATTGAATGACTTAGATTTAGAAAGTATTTGTGCAAAAGAAGCAAGTTAAGCCATTAAAATTAATGGATATAGAGCCAGAATATGATGCAAAGGAATGGGAAGATCTTGATGAGCTATGTAAGTCTATATTCTTTTATCATTGTCAAAGAAGGTATACTTCAATGTCATTGAGACTGAAGGTGGTGCTTATGCATTATGGAAAAAGATTTGTGATATCTATGATAAGCAAAGTCTTACAATTCAACTGTAGTATTGGCTTAAGAAACTCATGGAACTTTGCATGAAGGAAGGGATATCTATGTCTTCCCCTTCAAATGAGTTTCATTGCATTTTCAATCAACTTAGTTCTGGCCTTATGCTTGAGAAGAAAGTAAAGTCTCTTTCTTACTTGTCACATTGCCTAAGTCTTGAGATACATTTTGTAGTACTATGAATACAAACCCTCATGAGGGTGGCTTTTAGCTCAAGGATGTAGAGGGTTCTTTTGCTTACAAAGGAAGTAAATATGAAGAATATTGATGCAACCTATACTTCTCATGCACTTAGAATAAGAGGCAGACAAGATAGAAATGGGAATAATAATTGTAGTAGTAAAGACTTACAATGTGAGGAAGACAATATAAAAATGGGAATAATAATCATGGTAGAGACTCATAGCCTAACAAAAGCAGGTCTGAGTCTTTTGGACGATGACACAATAAGTCCCACAGTCTTGATTCCTCTCTTACTTGTCACTATTGTGGGCAACAAGGTCACACAAGGCCGCAGTACCATAAGATGTGCAATAATAAGCACAAAAAAGGCAAAGGGAAAGTGTAAGATAATGTGAAATCTTCTTATGATCATAGCATTGTTCCTAAGTCTAGTGTTAGGATAGAGGAGAAAAATGTGTTGGAGTACAACTCAGATGATTATTACTTGCTACTCAACTCGGTCCTCAAGTGTGAGACAACACTCAAAGCTCACTTGGAATAGGATCCTTCTCTTAGTTACACTCTCACTTATGAGTAGTTACAACATAATAAGGTAGGCACACACCCTTAGGAAGTGCATATCCTTTTCTATAGAAATATTACTTCTTGAGATCTACTCGATAAACCCTATGACATTGAAAGGATAATCTCATTCTTATGGTATGCAATCTTACATCTTGCTCATGTGAGAGAGAGAGAGAGTGTGTGTGTGTGTGTGTGAAAGTGCAAGGTCACTTGATGCTACTCAATTGAGAAATATTCTCTCTTCATACTCTCATTATTGGCTTCTTGATTTAGGGGCTTCATTTCATGTTATCACACATCATGATTGATTATAGGTTTGGTTAGATTATGGGATAACACTGCATTGGATATTATTGGCATAGGTGATGTGAGATTGTAGTTTGGTACCAGTTCTCCATTTGTGCTTCATGATGTACATCATATCCTAACTTCGACTAAAAATTTGATCTTCATTAGAAAATTGGATGATGACAAGTACCATGTCTCTTTTGGTGATTTCATATGGAAGATTACTCATGGAAGTCTTGCTTTTGATAAAGGTGCCAAGGTTGGTAGCCTCTATCCTTTTCTTGTATTTGGATCTATTGATCATGTTTTGATCGCCGCACTGATCTTTCTCATTTATCTTTTTGGTATCACTGTCTTTCACATATGTCCCTTAAAGGAATGAAAGTACTCACTCATTGTATTATTTACCACCTCTTGACTACTCTTGTTTTTTACTCTTATAATCATTGTATATATGGTAGGTAAACATGTAACTCTAATAAAGGGTCTATCTCTATATGCATGAGTGAGAATTTGGCTCTTGTTCATTTAGATGTTTGTAGTCCCATGCACTATCTATCATAGATAGTGCCAAGTACTTTCTAATGTTCATTAATGATTATTCACATAAATTTTGGCCTATTCTATAAGTAGAAGTTAAATGTATCAGCTACATTTAAGTGCTTTCTTGCTATGGTTGAGAAGACGTCTGGGTATAGGTTGAAATAACCAAGGTTTGACAATGGGGATGAATATGTTTCTAAGACTTTTGAGAGGTTTCGTGATGAGAGGGATATTAAGTGTCAGTTGACCACCCCTTATACCCCACCAAAGAGTGGTATTTCAAAGCACATGAATAGGACTATTCTAGAAAGACTCCAGAATATGCTTAGTCTTACCATAGTACTTTTGGGCAAAGATAATTAGTACTACGATTCATTTTATCAATAGATTCCCATGCACTACTCTTGGTGATAGAGTTGTAGAGGAGGTATAGTTTGGTAGACCTTCCTCCCTTGTATGCACACCTACATGTCCTTGGATATGAGGCTTTCTACCATATCCCTAAAGTCAAATGTAATAAGATGGATTTGAAGTTTGTTAAATGTTTCTTTCTTGGATATGGTGATGCAAGTGGATGGCTATCGCCTTTGGGATCCTCATGCTTATAAGTTTATACATAGCCATGATATTGTGTTTCACAAGGATAAGATGCATAAATAACCTGAGCAGGTGGGTGATGTATGCAAGACGATCTTTCACAAGAAGCCTCTTGTTACAATACAATCAGCTCAATTTAGATAGCCTACAAAACCTACTAATGATTTAGTGGCCCAAAATTTCCCTATTATACAATAAGATCACGATGTTAGACAAAGAGGATGTGCCAATACAAGCCCCTAGTCAATTTTGAGATAATGTGCTAGAGCTTCACATCCTCATGATCATTTTGAGTCCTCTACACATTATGTTATGGTGATAGATTTTGGTGAGCCCCTTACTTATCAAGAGACAATGTGCAAAGGTGAGTCACTCTTGGGAGAGGGCCATGCAGTCTAAGTATGATTTACTATAGAAAAATATTAAATGGGATTTGATTCCTTTTTCCAATGGGAAACATGGATTGCCATCTAAGTAGGTGCACAATTTGAAGAGTATCCTTGGTTTCCCTAAGCTAGCATATAATGCCAGATTGGCTGCTAAGGGTTTTAAGTAGAATAAGGGAGTTGATTTTGATGAGATATTATCTCTTGTAGTCAAGATGACTACCTTATGCTTGATATTGGCCTTAGTTGCATAGATGGATTTGGACGTGTACTAGGTGGATGTGAAAATAGTTTTTCTTCATGGTGACTTGCATTGACGACATTTATATGTAGTCTACAGGACTTTGAAAAAAAGGGCAAGGAATACCTAGTGTGCAAGATAAGGAAGATTTTTTATGGACTTAAGAAGACACCTAAGTAATTTTATCATAATTTTAATGCCTTAATGCATTCACAAGGTTAGTCCTGTAGTGATATGGATTTATGTCTTTACACAAAGAAGGTTGATGATTGTAGCCTTATCATTTTGGTGCTATATATTGATGACATATTAATTTCTGGGAGTGCTCATGATGAGCCAAATGCTTTAAAGACTTAGCTCAAGAAGAGCTTTGAGATGGAGGACATGGGATATCCCTCTCACATGCTTGATATGCACATGACACATATCATACTAAGCTACTCCTCTACTTATCACAAACTAAGTACATTCATAAAGTCCTGGAGAGTGATTCCATATGCAAGAGGTAAGCCTATTGGCTATCCATTAACTTCTCATGTGAAAGTTAGTTAGGAAAATTTTCCCAAGTGAGATGTTGAGAGGGTTGAGATGGCCAAGTTCCCATATGCATCCATGGTGGATAGCTTGATGTATGCCATGATCACTGCTAGACTTGACATAGCATTTGTAGTGGGAGTTGTGGCTCTGTGGGAGCTTTCGCTCAACCGCCAAGACCCACGGACCCGCTTATTGTTCAAGCGTTTCAAGCGAGCTCTCATGGATATCTCTCACCTAGCCGACGCGCCGTCGATCCTACGAATGCAGTGAACTTACCTTGATGCTTGATCGAGTGCCCTCCTCTCTCTCACACTTTGGTAGCTCCACGATTCTTGATGCTAGCTCAAGCATCCTCAAGCCTCCTCCTTCTCCAAGCCTCATCCTCCATAGCTGCGCGCGCAAGAGAAGAGGAGGAAGGAGAAGAGGAGAGGGGGGGAGGAGATGGTGGAGAGCTTCACCCTCTTGATTCCTCACTCTCTCACATGCTCACTCCCTCACACTCTCACACTCCCTCTCTCAAGAGCACACACAAGCAAGAAGAAGGAGAGAAGAAGAGAGGAAGAGGAAGACTAGTTTTGCCACACCAAAGAATGAGCTCTTCATTCACTTTTCAACTTTATATACAAAACCCTACTTCCCTTTTGGGCAGTCATTCACTTTTTCCCTTTTTTACATGGCCGGTCATAGCCCAGGCCCTGTTTTCCATTGTTCTTTTCTCTTCCTTGCTTTCTTTTCACTACCCTTCTATCTTTACAAATAGCACGGGTGAGAGCCCCGCACTCTTTTACAAGATTTTAGAGTGCGCTTTTTATGCGCCTTTCCCTTTTTATGGTTGCCTTGGTCTTTGACGGTTGTCCTTGCGCTTTTGGGCTTTTCTCCTTCTTTTCCTTCCATCGGGCTACCTTCTTTTCGCCTTTGCCCTGCGTCTTCTCTGCCTTCTTTTGCTCTTGTCGTGTTGGGGTTAGCAGGCTCATTATATGGCAACATTGAGACATCATGAAGGGTATCATGAGATACCTTAAGGGCACTATAGATATGTGCATTTGTTATGGTGGCCAAGATATTGGAGTCATGGGCAACACAGACTTTGATTGTGTAGGGCATGAAAATTATAGGAAGTCTATATCTATGGCTATGTCTTCATTTTTGTTGGAGGTAGTGTTTCTTCGATGTCCATGGTGCAATGATACAAGGTCCTGTCTAATACCATGGATGAGTATATTGCAGCCATTGAGGCTTGCAAGGAGTCCCTATGGTTAGGTGGCCACTATGACTCTTACATCGCATTTAACTCTATGAGTGTTATTCAGTTTTGGTAGGTAAATAGTCTTTCATGTGAAGACCAAGCACATTGAGATCCATTATCACTTCATTAGAGATATGATTGAGGAAGAGTAGATAGAGTTTGTTAAGATCTCGATTGACAAACATCCTGCAGATCTACTCACTAAAAGTCTCTTGGTGAAATTTTATGCCTTACTTAGTAAGATAATGGGCATAGGATGAGATTGCATCTATTCCTCATCCTATTATACTTATATGTATACATTGTACTTTCTCACTTTTTTTTTATTTTCTCCACACTCAGGCACATTCGTCTTTAAGTGAGAGGTTGTTGGGATTAAGACCACTTATGCCTAGTCACCTATATTTACTTGTACTTATCTCCCACTGTAACATGTCCACTTTTCCACTTGTGGGACACGTCTTAACAGCCCATCGAGAGGGGAGTCTAGAAAGTGCCACTTGGCACTCGCAAGGAATGTCACAAGGTTTACGATCTAGGTCTTCTCGAGTCTGCCCTGAAGTGGAAGTATCCGGCCGTTCCCACTTAGGACTGACTTGAAGTCAGGGTTTCTTTCCTATCAGCCAAGTCTCTAGGAAGTAGCTAGCATCGAGCTCTAGATGAACCACTTTGTGTAGGAACAACAGAGTCGAAGAGAATTTATACTGCACTTGGTTCATGGAGAATGGGAAACGAGAGGGATGTGAAGCTCAACCTTTCTTCCCATAAGGCATAGTCCCATTCCGCTCCCCTAAAACAGCATAAATCGGGATTCTAACTCTACTGACTCTAGGTCTTCACAGTCTCGTTATCACGTCTTTTGAGAAAAGTTTCCAACTAACCAGGACCACCCTTCCGTTAGACGTACCCAACTCACGTCCACCGCACTTTCCTCCAGTTGCTTAGTTATCTAATTACCTACCACATTATGTTTGACATGCAAAAGTAGCTTCCTTAATTAATGAATTTAAACACATGTTCCTTCACGTAACTTGGGCACTGACATTTAAAAAAACAATATCAAGCAAGTTCCTTTTCCAAATATTTGACCTTTATTTATCATAGTCTTAGACTACATCAAGTGTCATGCCCAAAGGCTATCCCAGTAATCAACAGGATTGCTGCTCCAAGTTTCACCCGTAGACTAGTACACAGGCCTCGAGATCCCATCTCGAGTCATGCCGGCCTCTTGTGTGGGATCTGGAGGCAAGGAATGTGCGCGATGCAACTAGGACATTATTGCACAAGTGCATCTTTTAACACCTGAACCGTATACTCAAAAACACAACAACCTTTCATCATGATGGTGCGAGAATTATAAGTACCTTGTCATTCAATTTAAGACCTTTCCGAACATTCCTATGTTCTTTTTAAAAACAAAGCGTTCTAATAATGCAATTAACTTAATCCGTAGGAGAGGTATTATCGATTCCTGTGCTTCAGGTGGGGACTCCTGCATGTGCTCCTCTTACTCCCGTGTGTGCTCCTCTTGTGTGGTGCTTGGGGGCCATCGCAATTGGGGCTTGGGAATAAGTCAGGCAGGTGGGGGGGTGTATTGAAATTCTCTGCAAACTATCAGTCCTTCCTTCCTGCAAGAGAACTCCCTTCGCAAGCGATTTGTGCCTTCCGCGGTCTATGAGTGAAACACCCCCTAGGAAGCTTTTTTTGTGGAAGCTTCTTGGAAACTTTTTTTTTTCTTTTATTCCTATTTTTTGAAAGGGGGACCCTGAAGGCGTCGAGCTGAGGATGGGGAGGAAGATGAAGATGATTATGATTATGAGGGAGGCGGCGATTTCACGCAGGGCAAGGGGTTGCTGTCAAGCGGAGGGGGCGGCGTTTTCTCCAGACTACCAGGGGGTGGGCTCCCCTTAAATAGTGGGGAGGGGGTGGTTTACGAGGGGGGAGACGGCCGTCACCTCACACCTGGGGGGTGCATGCCCCCTCTTCCTCTCTTACTCCCTCTCTCTCTCTCTCCCCATCGACGGGGAGAGAGAGAGAAAAACTGTTAATTTTTAAAAAATTAAAATAAAAAGGGGGGGTTCTTATGCACGAGGGGGGAATGCTACATCCTCTCCCTCTTAGAGGAATCGAGATGTCCTCATCTCGAGAAGATCTGGGGGTATTGTTGGTTGAGAGTATTTTCATCCATTCAGGTGGCATCCTCTTCAGGATAATCTTTCCACTAGATGATGTATTCTCTCAAGGTCCTTGATCTCAAATTCCTCTCCCTAACATCTAGGATTCTATCAGGCCGTAGCTCAAGGACTCCTTGGCTAGGCATTTCAATTTGCTGATCATCAAGTACATGATTCAAATTAGGTAGATACTTTTTCAATAGGCTAACGTGGAATACATTATGAATCTTTAGAGTTGCGGGCAGCTGTAGTCTGTAAGCATTAGGCCCTAGGCACTTGATGATCGTATAAGGTCCACAATACCTCAAACTTAGCTTCTTGTACTCTCCCCAGGATAGTGAACTCTTTTTAGGGCGTACACGAATGAAGACCATATCACCTTCGACGAAGGATCTGTCTTGTCCTTTTGAGTCAGCGTAGGCCTTCTGTCTATCCATGACAGCTTGAATGTCTTGTCTTATTGATTTGCTTTGATCATCCATGTCTTCCAGCATCTGCCTTAAAATTCTACCCTCAAAGTTGGATCCGAGAAGTTCAAAGGGGTATGACAATCATGCCCATACAATGCTTGGAAAGGGGTCATCTGAATACTCTGTTGGTAAGAAGTGTTGTAGCAAACTCAACCAGTGGTAAGTATTGAATCCACTTTTTGGGTTCACGACAACAGTATGCCCTAAGCATATCTTCAATGACTTCATTGACTCGTTTGGTTTGACCATCATTTTGGGGATGGTAAGCTGTGTTGAAACAGAGTTGAGTTCCAATAGCCTCAAAGATAGCCCTCCAGAAGTGTGATGTGAAAAGAGAGTCACGATTGCTAATGATTCTTCTAGGTAACCCATGAAGTTTGAATATTTCCTTGATGAGTAATCTTACGATGTTTGAAGCTTTATAGTTCATCTTGACAATGATGAGATGTGCGACCTTGGTGAGCATATCTACTACAACAAAAATAGAGTTATATCCTCCCTGAACTTGGGGTAGGCCAACAATAAAGTCCATACTAATGAACTCCCATTTCATTTGTGGAATGTCAAGTGGTTGCAATTTCCTAGGCATTTTAACATGTTCTGCCTTAATGCGTTGACAAGACAAACATTCCATGACATATTTGAGTACGTCTCCCTTGAGCCTTTCCCAAAAATAGCTCTTCTTGACCCTATTAAGGGTCTTGGCATAACCAGGATGTCCTGAGAAAGGGGAGTCATAGGCTTCCCAAAGTATCTTCTACTTGAGAGTTTGGCTTGCAAGGATACATAATCTTGTCCTAAAGTAGACAAGTCCATTACTGATGGAGAATTCTTGATACTTCGTCTTTAGCTTCAAGTCTTGATCCTTGATAGGGATATCCCTTAGCATTTTCTGATAGAATGGGTCATGATGTGCCCCTTCTTTTGCTAGCTCAAGAATCGGGTTGTTTGGCATTGATACCTTTGTGGCTAGAGACGTTGCTGTTGATGGATCTTGCAAAATGAGAGAATTTAGAAATGCCTTGCGACTGACTGCATCGGCAACTAAATTCTCTTTTCCATGCCTATATTTGATTTCAAAATCATATTCTTCTAGCACGTCGATCCATTGACATTGCCTCATATTGAGCTCATTCTTGGTGAAACTCCATTTAAGACTCTTATGGTCCGTTACTAAGGAAAATTTGTTACCTAGCAAGTAATGTCTCCAAAGTTTGAGAGCATGGATGACAACCAATAGCTTCAGGTCGTGGGTAGCATAATTCCTTTCATGGCTCTTCAATTTTCTTGAAGAATATGCTATAGGATGACCTTCTTGCATAAGTACACATCCTAAAGCAAGTGCGCTAGCATCAATTACCACTTAAAACTCCTTACTAAGATCAGGAAGTTTCAGGATGGGTGCTGATACTAAGCTTTGCTTTAGTTTGTCAAAGGTGGTCTATTCAGCAGCAGGTGACCATACAATTGCTACTTGCTTCTTTAGTAGATCAGTCAGAGGTACTACAATCAAAGCATAATCTTTGATAAAAATTCTGTACCACCTTGTCAACCCAAGAAAACTACATATTTCTTTGACAGAAGTTTGTGTTGGCCATTCCAGAATGTCTTTGACCTTAGCTGGATCTACTAAAATTCCTTCTGCTAATACAATGAATCCTAGATATTCAATCTGTCGCTTTAAAAATGTGCACTTCTTCTTGTGTGCTCTCATTGTTTCAAGAACAATGTGAAGCTGGGGTTCATGGTCCTTTCCCTATTTTGAGTAGACTAGGGTATCGTCAAAAAAGATGAGTACGAAGTCATCAAGATAAGGCCTAAAGATATCCTGCATTAACCTGTTAAAGGTAGCAGGAGCATTCCTCAACCCAAATGACATCACTAAGAATTCGAAGTGTCCATACCTTGTATTGAATGCAGTCTTTGTGATATCTTCTTCTTTGATCCTTATCTGATAATATCCAGATCTGAGATCTATCTTTGAGAATATCTTTGCCCCTTGAATATGATCAAGTAATTCATCTATTCTTCGAATGGGGTATTTATTTTTTATGGTTGCTTGATTCAACCCTCTGTAGTCAATGCATAGGCAAAGCATTCCATCTTTCTTCTTTTGGAACAACACTGGAGCTCCCATGGAGAACTGCTAGGACGGATGTAGCCTTGGTCTAACAGTTTCTTGAGTTTCTCTTTCAGTTTGATAGCTTCTAGAATGGACATTTTATATGGCCTCTTTACGGCCGGTGCAGCTCGTGGCACAAGTTTCATTTCGTGGTCGACTTCCCTTTGGGGAGGAAGTTCCGTTAGATCTTCAAGGAATACGTCTGTGTATTTATTTAACCATGAAGGTTCTTCTCCACATTCTTGATTCTGATCTAGCTTATTCAGTTTAATCAAATAGATAGGTAGACCCTTTTGAACACCTTTTATTATCCATGTTGTTTTTGCCAACTGTATTTTTGGCGTACCAGCCTCACCTTGAGTTGTGACTAGTTCCCCTTCAGAATTGTGGAAGGAGACTTGGCCCTTCCCACAGTGGACATGGGCATCATTGGGTATTAGCCAATCCATTCTGAGTAAACATTCATGGACACCTAGGTTCATTACCCTGAATCTCACAGAAGTTGGCTTCCCACCTAGTAGGAATCTCACCTTAGCAGTTTGCCTAATACAAGTGACCTCACGACCATTTGCTAATTCCACAAGTAAAGTAGGTGCATCTATTGTGTCTATCCCTAATCTCTTTGCACAGATTGGTGAGATGAAAGAATGTGTACTGCCATAGTCAATCAAGGTTTTGAAGCTTTTACCTTGATATTTTGATGGAGTTTGAATCACCGAGAATTGGCGAGTTGGACCCTTCTTGTGAAGAGTGGCGTGAACCGTCGCCCTCTCAATGTCAGCATCCATGGATGGATCTTCTTCATTGTCCAACTCCTTATTGGAAACACTGGAGGTTCTCCCTCTAGCCAGAACGGTGGCTGCTTGGCCATGAGCGGCTCTATTTTGACCTTGGAATTTCCCCTGGAGATGCCCTCTGCCAAGCTTGGGGCACTCCCTCTTTAAGTGTCCGGGCTCGTTGCAATGGAAGCAATGTGGGTTATGATCATTGCTTTGTGTAGGAACAAAGTTGTTGATAGCATTGACCCTAGATTTCTTTCTTTGGCCTTGATTCTGACCCTGTGCTCTCCTAGTCTGAGCCTTAGACATGCCCTTATTCTCATCTTTGTAAGGCCAAATCTTATTGTTCCTTGGTTTGGTCTGCACCTCCTGTATTATTGGAGCAGCTCGAATGAGTGCATCTTGTAGGTCCATTGGGCGCATTGATTCCAATCGAGTGTTTATGGGTGGATTCAACCCAATATAGAATTTTGACACCTACTGTGTCATATCCATTGGGGGTGCATACTTTAGGAGTGAAACAAACTTCGAATAATATGCTTCAAGGGATAATCCTAGCTGCTTCAAGTCATAGAATTCATTCATCTTTTGTGTGTGGTAGGTAGGTGGCAGATACCTCCCTTGCACAGCTTCCTTAAGCTTATCCCAAGTGATTGTCCCCTCCGAGATCGCTTGATTTCTGCACCACTGTTTCCACCAAAGTCTCGCTTTGCATGTAAGCTTAAGTTTGGCGAGCATGGCTTGTTTAGCAGGTGCAGTTCTTGCTACCTCAAAATAGTCCTCCATGGACTCAATCCATATCTCGGCATCGGCTTGAACAGTCCTTCCCTTTCCGTCAAACTCGGGTGGCTTAATTTGTTTGAGAAGGAATTTCTTCTCTTGAGCTACAGCTGGAATTAGTGGAGGAATCGGATTTGGAACCTGTGCCTGGGGTTTTGTTTGAACAATAAGATTCTTTATGTTAACATCTTATCATACGTTCCCATGTTATGTTAATATGACTAGCACAGCTTTTTAGATAAGTGATTTAATCACTTAACACCTTAGTTAACATTTATGATCAAGATAGACAATGGTAAAAAGTATTATTTATTCATGAGGGCATAATCCTTTGAGTACATTTATTTGGATAAGTAGGACAGGCTGATTGATACATCAGTTTGGGGAAAATAGGATTGTGTTACAATCGGCTACAAGGACGGAATAATAATATGGAGTGGGGTCATGGATTTTCAGGAAGCGGTAAGTCATAGGAAGCTTTGGATATCCCTTTCTTTGATACATGTTCTTCTCATAGTGCCCTAACACTTTGATTCTGTCCAGCAGAGATCACCCAGGTCACTTCTTCATAGACATACTTGTTCTGCTTGACTTGCCAACCGCTAATATGCAAAGTTGCATTTACGCGATCTTCGACAAAGATGAACAGCTTCACGATCTTTAAATCCTCCATCCACTTGATTCTCTTCAAGTTGGTCTTAAGGTATGCAAGTCGGTGGGCTGCTATATAGTATATTCCTGAGTCTTCCGTCCATCTCCGGTCCACATACAGGGGTGAAGGATTATAGATGCAGTCTAGAATATTCATCATGCCAAGCCTCTGATGATAATTCGAAGCATGCATTGCAGTCATGAACATGACCTAGAACACTAAGAACTTGATCCATGCTTCGTGACTCTACAATCCAGCATCCATAAGTGAGTAAAGAAATGTTTTCAACAAAAAACATTACTCTATTCCACTCACTCTGCCCTGTTTACCCCCTTATTCCCTTTATTTAACTCCATTAAGCACCCTTATAATCTTTAGATCTCGTTGGTTTGCTTTGATACCAAATGTAACATGTCCGCTTGTCCGCTTGTGGGACACGTCTTAGCAGCCCATCGGGAGGGGAGTCTAGAAAGTGCCACCTGGCACTCACAAGGAATGTCATAGGGTTTGCTATCTAGGTCTTCTCGAGTCTGCCCCGAAGTGAAAGTATCCGGCCGTTCCCACTTAGGACCGACCTGAAGTCAGGGTTTCTTTCCTATCAGCCAAGTCTCTAGGAAGTAGCTAGTGTCAAGCTCCAAATGAACCACTTTGCGTAGAAACAACAGAGTCGAAGTGGATTTAGGCTACACTTGGTTCATGGAGAATGGGAAACTAGAGGGATGCCAAGCTCAACCTTTCTGCCCATAAGGCATAGTCCCATTCCGCTCCCCTATCAATAGGATTGTTGCTCCAAGTTTCGCCCATAGACTAGTACATGGGCCTTGAGATCCCATCTCGAGTCACGTCAGCCTCTTGTGTGGGATCCGAAGGCAAGGAATTTACCGCCAGAGCCTCCCCGAGAACCCAAGCATCTTCCTGCTCCAACCAGTACCCACGGAGAGACCTCTCGCGGCGGGTTCGGTCCATGTACTCGGCGTGGCTAACAACCCCCTTGGATAGGGCCAAGCAGGCAGTCAGAGGTAACTGAACCTGCCTCTCCCTCTAGGCTATTAACCTGAAGCATTAAGTGTTTGGCCTTGAATTAGTTCCTTGAGCAAAGAAGTTCAAACAATGTACCTAAGGGTACAATCACGATCATTTTTGTGGTCATTCGTACGACCAACTGCTAAGGTGTGATTCCTTTTTCCCGAATACTCCCAGCATTCGATCTTGGATCGTTCATGACTTGGCGAGATTCCAAGGGCTTGGCAAGCTAGGTTGCTTGTTTCCCCTTTTTCTTTGGGTAAGGGTTTGTACCGTACCGACCCTAATTATCCTTACCTTAGGTCTCCTTGTAAAATATATCGTGGACAACCCCATCACCCTCGGTTGGTCGATTTGCTTCTTGGCAATTCACAATTTCCCTAAGTTTGACAAATCGGTCCCCAAGAGATAGATTTGTAGTAGGGCGATTACTCAACTTCTTAACGAATCTAGCTTGTAATTAGATCTCGCCTCCCTTGGCCTAAGACGTAGTAGTAGCATCTTATGATTTAGTTGCAATAGCATCCGACCTTGCAGAATAGTTGCACGAGATAGGCAGCAATGCCTATCTTGAGGAATTACATCCCTTTGTCGATATTACTAGTATTCGTGTCCTAAAGCCTGGTATCCTCTCTTACTCGCAACATAGAATGATCTAAGTACAAGAATGCTAGATTAACTCTGCAAGCGCAATACTAAGCAACATTTTAACTTAACTTAACATGTCTTTCATATTGAATGTAATTATCATTTCATGTGTATTATATGCTTTTCATCAAATAAAATATAACCCTTTTCCTTTTCATACATTTACTTATGCGTGCAAGTTGCTTATGCATGTAGGTTATGCTATGTACAGTTACAACGATATTGAAATAAAAATATAATATTTTCCTTTCCCATGCAATTCATGCGAAATAGAATGCAATTTCTTATGCAAAAATATAACCCTTTTATTCCTCTCCATAGCAATTACCTATTCATCCTTCTAGAATCAACCTATTTACGGTCATCACAAGGGATTTTTTTAATTGCACAAATGCATTGTGTACAACATAACTCATTCTTGCCAATTTAAGTTACCCAATGCAAACCTTCCAATGCACATGAGCATCGCAGTATATATTTAACCAATGTGCGTGATGCAACTAGGAAATTATTGCATAAGTGCATCTTTTAACACCTAAATCGTATACTCAAAAACGCAACAACCTTTCATCATGATGGTGCAAGAATTATAAGTACCTTGTCATTCAATTTAAGACCTTTTCGAACATTCCTATGTTCTTTTTAAAAATAAATTGTTCTAATAATGCAATGAATTTAATACATCCATATCATGCGAAAATGAAAAGGGTGAATTTGACATCCGTAGGAGGGATATTATCGATTCCTGCACTTCAGGTGGGGACTCTTGCATGTGCTCCTCTTACTCCCATGTGTGCTCCTCTTGTGTGGCGCTTGGAGGCCATCACAATCAGGAGTTGGGAATAAGTTGGGCAGGTGGGGGGGTGTGCTAAAATTATATGCAAACTGGCAGTCCTTCCTTCCCGTAAGAGAACTCCCTTCGCAAGCGAGTTGTGCCTTCCGCACTCTGCGGGTGAAACACCACCTAGGAAGCTTTTTTTTTTCTTTTATTCCTGTTTTCTAATTCTAGGACCCTGACGGCGTCGAGTTAAGGATGGGGAGGAAGATGATGATGATGATGATGATGATGAGGGAGGCGGCGATTTCAGGCGGGGCAGGGGGGTTGCTGTCAGACGCCGGGGGGGGGGGGCGCTGTTGTCAGGCGGAGGGGGGTGGCGTTTTCTCAAAACCACGGGGAGGGGGGGGTGGCGTTTTCTCAAAACCACGGGGAGGGGGGGGTGGGCTCCCCTTAAAGAGTGGGGAGGGGGTGGTTTACGAGGGGGAGACGGTCATTTAACGGCCGCCACCCGACACCTGGGGGGTGCATGTCCCCCTCTCCCTCTCTTACTCCCTCTCTCTCTCTCTCTCCCCAACATGCTGTCGGTGGGGGGAGAGAGAGAAAAAAAATTTGAGTTATTTTTTTTAATTTAAAAAGGGGGGGAATGCTACACCCACACTCCTGTACATAGTAAGTGGTGGGTGTCTGTCACTATCACTTTATTGTTTATTCTTTACATGATACTAGAATAAGGAAATGCAAGTCACACATTTTGACCGTTGGAGTCTCCACACACCATCTTGCGCTTTCTTGTTTGAACCTCTATAGCTCTTACTTCTTTTTTATTTTGGCTTATGCTTCCACTCTTGCTCCACCTTTCAACTCATGTATACTAATGCATATAATGACACTAAAGGAAAGTGTTGCTACTATCCATCATTACACTCTCAATGCCTTGTTGTAGTGAACGTCGAATTGGGGGGGGGGGGGGGGGTTTACTTTTTTGGAAAATTTACCTTTCCATTGAGAAACCACCCATAGTGGTTTCTCCTAAGGAAACCCTTTCACATCCTTGGGAGAAGCCTTCAAGGTCCACCTCCACAATCCCAAATGTGGGGGAAAGTAATGTATTTTAATATTTTATTTAGAGTTTAGGGGTTTCAAAAAACTCCCTATATGAGTCCTCAATTTGCTCTTGAAAATGGAAAACTCTCTAAAAAAATATTTCCTATTAGAAACCCACATGTGAATAGCTTCAATTCATACCTCCTCTCAGTCTTTCTTCACATTATTTTTAAACTTACAACTTCATGCCATCAAGTTTCTAGATAGCCTTCTATAAATTGTTATCAACCAAAAGTGTACTTGTTGTGGTGTATTCAAGGAAGGAATTATATAACTTACACCTCTTATAAAAGACAAATTTATTGTTGCTTATTTTCTTGAATAGTTCCTCTTGCACTATTCTTTTGCAGATGAAACCTCTCAAGGCACCACTCCAAGGTGTCAATCACGTGTACCTTCATAGTAGCATACATTTTATGTGCCCAAAATGCATTGTCTCATGGATTGGAAAAATGCAAGGCAAGGCCCTCGACAAAAGAAAAATGAGTACACCATTGAGATAAACTATAAGAGTAGGTTTTGAGTCAAAATTCTTGATGATTTACATCTTCTCATGGTTGATACATTTATCCTGGCACATACCCTACTCATGCATCTAGTACATCTTGATGCTCATGCTCTCTAGTTTGAGATTCTCCTACTTGAGCATGGTTGAGCTTTGCTTTCTCTTTTGTATCACTACCATACCAACATCCGTAGTACAAGCACACCTCGGTTTTTTGTAACTTCAATGGTCTCATCACTATCATGCATTTTTGAAACATCATCATTTTGCACTTACACTTGGCTCATTTCTAGCAACTTGATTTGTCATATCAACATACATATCTAGATCAACATCTTTTATACTCACATGTTCTTTAGTAGGCACATTTTGACTAGTGTTAGTAGCAAGAGTAGCATTTCTTCTCCTGCAAATGCCATATCACAATCAAGGATTTCTATATTATCAATGTCTATAAATTGATTTCTCATGTCAACATAGATCTCTTGATTACTATGTTTTGCATGCAAAATTTCTTTAGTAGTGACATTTGGCTTATTATCAATAGCCAAATAAACATTTTCTACATATGTACAAGCCTTGTCTCATTGACTCATATCTCTACAACATCATTTATACACTTAAACATGGCTTATTATCAATGTCTGCATTTCCATGTCAATATTTATTGCAACTTGATTTGTATTTTCAATAACCTTAATATTCATGTCAACATTTTCAACAAAAACATATGCTTCAGTATGCACACATATTGGTTACTCCTAATCAACATGTACCTATAGCTTGACATTATGCACCTTATTACTAGAGCGGTTGACGTTTCTCTCAACTTCTTTGGCAACCCAAACCCTAAAGAAATAGATGATCTTTTCAAGAACCTCTATTTCTACATTCATAGCTATAAAAGTCACTTCTTTTGTAGCTATTTGGCCTTCTACATATTTTGAAGCTTCCTTTACATCAATATATTGAATAAGATACCAATTATATAAATAAACAAAGGATACAATAAGTAGCATTCGCTAAATAACACTAATGGTTGTTGGTCTCCTTTGACTTCCTTTTTACCTCTAGGACCTAGAGGACTACCAAGGATCAAGAATAGAAAGTAGAAAGAACCTCAACTTGGTGTTGGTAAGCTTGAGCGGAGTGTATGCTAAATGGACCAAAAAAGAAAATAAAGGATTTAAGAATTGAGAAGAAAAAGAGTAAAGAATCCAACACTTGCTCTAGAAGAGCTAAAATTTCCGAAAACATCTTAGTGAGAAAAATACGCAAAAGAGCTTAGCCTTGAAGAAGGAAGGAAAGAGGCCTACCATGCCAACAGGGATTATAAGGAAAATTTCATCTTTGCATATTAAGGATACGAGAAACTTGAAATTTTCTCCACAACTTCCTCCAAAGGACTAACATCCCTTTGATACATGAATTCATAGGCGAACTAATTAACTAAGAGGGGAAACTCATCAAATCCTAAAGGACACACTTGCTATGTAGGAAGAATATTGGATGAGGTATTTGTAGATGCAAAAGCCACTAGAGTAGTAATCCAAAGTCTAATAGTAGAGGGAGTGATAGAATACACCCTACAAAAATAGTAGGAGGGAAAAAATAGATAAGGACATGAATAGAAGGAGAATTAGAGTTGTTGAGGGTCTTTTAGTCCACAAAGAGTTCTTGATAACACTTTTTCTAAGATCTAGGATACCCTATGGATTCAAGATTTAGTACAGATGGCTTTCATTGTATTGCAATGTGTCTTTGTAGGTGACTACATGCTACCTTTGAGAGTTGGGCCATTTCTAGATTCAAAGTTTTTATGCTAGTGCCTCTTTGTGCAAGTACTATTAATGCCTTCAATTGTATTCTCTAGAAGTCAAGTAAAATAGACAACTTGGTTTATTGATTACATAGTTAGGGTTGGAGAGTGTTTTAGTTTGGCCTTAAGGCAATTACAATCTCTTTTAGAAATTGGCATCAAGATTATCCTTCAAGACATAGTGGTTAGTGCAAGAGCTACATTCAACATTTCATAAACTTCAAACACAAGACTTTGACAAACTCTCTACCCTATGTATATCCTCTCAAGCCACTAAAAATTCCCTACTTATGAATGCCAATGCAAATCAAGGTCACTCACTTTTCCCAATCATACACATCAATCCGCATGATCCTAGAGATGGAAGGGGATTTTGTGCAATAGTTGAGGCTTTGTTAGGTGCAATTGTGACAATTATTATGGCACTTCCAAATTATGTTATGATCTTTTTGGTAGGGACATGGTCAATCAAATGCACTTAGGTGATATGCAAAAGTGACTAGGTCAACTTGCACTAACAAAAGGTGCTCAAGTTGGACATAGGGATACAAAAGTTTCTAAAGAGAGTGCTCTATAATGTCTATATGCCTTGTAATCAAGGTAAATTTTACTTGCAATCATGGTAGCAATAGATATGGACACCTTAGTCATGATCTAAAACAGTAAAGGTAGTGTATCATGCTAGTGCAAGTCATCTTTGCATCAATCGTGGTTGTGTAGTTCACCTTGTGGGTCAATCGTGTTGATGCAGACCATTAAGAATGTGACACCTAGGAGCAAAAAAGTACTCATGATGAAGTATGATTCAAGTGATGGAGGTGGTTTATATCCAATAAGACACGACAACATCCATGTCATCTAGTCATCGTGGTCAAGCTACAACACCATGCACTCATGGTGATTAGCATGTAACAAAGTGGTAGGGTGTGTGTGAGGTGTGCCATGTATGCTGCCAACTCTAGCAGTAATGGTAGAAGAGGTACTAGTAATTGTGGTGGATATCTATCAAGGTTAAGCTATTGGTGCTCATGGTGATGCAAATAGCAAAGAAAACACAAAGATGACCACAAAAATTCAACCCTCCCTTCCATGAAACCTACATAAGCACAATATAATTCCTTTAATGAATCAACAAGTCAAATAAAGAAGCTAACTCTAGACCCTAAATAGATTAAGGCTATGGAAACCTTGACATTGTGACAAAAAAATAGCTACCATGTGGCCACAAGCTCTTCATTGAGTCTCAATTTAGCATAACTTCCTACTTTACATGCAAATCATGGGTAGCTGAGAGCTCCATATGAGAAGAAGACATGGTCATTTTGGAGAAAGGGAATTCATGGTTGCAAGAGAAAAAAGGTTTGATGTGCAAGGGTTAAAAAAGCAATGTGCTTTTTGACCATACATGTAGTCATCACCAAGTTACAACACAATCATGGTAGAGTGGTGGAACTAGTGATGGTAGCTTCTAGGACTCATCATGGTGATTTTTGTGGATTAGATACAATATTGCTTTTTTCCTCCACTATTTTTGGATTACATTGTCATGGTGATGTTGTTTTCCCAATCAATGTGATCTCTTTGTAATGGAATACTTGAGGTAGGCTCTTGTGTCATGTAAGGTGTGGGAGCATTCACTCAACTTAAGGTCCTAATGTCGATCATGAAGGAGGTAGTTCAGTGGCAATGAGCAATGATTGTGGTGGAGGCTCTTGATGGGGCAAATAGAACATGAAATCACAACCCTAGATATAATGGAGCTAGTCTACAAGACCCTCATAATCTAGCCTCAACTCATGAAATTATTGTAAAGGATCATGCAAGCATGATAGTATTTGAGACAAGGTGCCAAATCTATAAAGATCGTTGATTTATTCTTGGACCTAGAAGGTCAAGTTATAGATATGGAAGTGATGAAGTATATGATATTTAGGGCTCAATTGGATGGGGGAGCAGCAGTGAATCTAATTACTAAAGAGACAATGCTTAAACTTGGGCTAAACAATAATAAGGAGACCACAAGTATTGTGTTACGCTTAGTAGATCAATAAAAAGTGACACTATAGGTCTTTTACATCAAATTCCAACTATGATTGTGGGGCTAGACTTTAGCATTAACTTTTTAGTAGTGTGATCTAATGAAGGAGCCATGTGTCATACCCAATTCTCTTGGGCAGATATTGGCTATTGTAGTCATGATGTCACCAAAGTTGGCACAAGGGAATCATAACAATAGAATTTAAGCATGATAGGGTGCAATTGAGGGTTGTGGCTAAGGAGTTCTTGCATGAACCAATGGAGAAAAGTGCAGATAGTAATCAATCTAAAGTAACTAGGATAGATGATGAATTCAACAAGACCTAAAAAACTAAGAAAAACTATGCCTAGTTATATAGAGATTTGCATCATCAAGCCTTGTTAGATGGGGATAAGAAAATAGTCAATATAGTGCATCAAAAAAATGTTGCAAATCCCTTAGGAATGGGGGAATATATATGCACCATTATTTAGGAGATGAGAGTGATAGCAATATAGTTAATTGGTTGACTACCTCTAATAGTGGCCTATTATCTATTAGCAATTTCCTTGGAAGAGGAGAATTTAAAAGATGAAGGGAAGTTAACTAGTTTAGCTGATGAAGGTTTAATGAGAGGGAGAGTGCTAGGTTAGTTGCAAGTGGATTACATTAGCAATATTATTTAGGAAACTTCTTCTTTGAGTTTATTTCTGGAGATAGTTCACAAGAGGAGTTAGAGACAGTGAAATAAATGAGATGGGTGAACAAATAGATAATGAAGAATTAGCATAAATTTCAAAGGTTAATGAAGTAGCAATGGAGGATTCAATTAACTATACATGTTCCTTTGGTAATGGGAAAAATCCATTCAAATTCAATCAATTACCATCCTTTGTTAAGAAGTTTTACTACCATTGTTGGAGAGGCAAGATGCAAGAATTTGATAGCCATAGGGGTTTTCAATCTTCCCAGTCACTATTGAGTAAAGAAGGTAAAGATGATCCTCCACATGGAGGGTTTGTTTCTTGTAACGTTACAATGATAGATTGGGAAGAGAAATGGATGGAGGAGCCTAATTATAGAAATAAAATAGTAGAGATGCCTCAAAAAAAGGTATCTTACTCTCATGGGATGCATTGGAGGATGCAATTTTACATAATGAAGATGAGTTAATAGATTATAGTAATCTCATTCAACCATTGTTGAATGAGATCACTCAACTTTAAATAGATAAATTTTTTGTTGCATAGGGGAAGCACTAAAGAACAAGAAGTTAGCTTAGTCTTTATTATTAGACTATAGTGAGGAGATGACCCGTTTGGAGGATATAACAAATTAAACTAAGATCTTTGTAGAGAACGTTTTGTAAGAGAAGAAAAACATGGAACAAGCACAATTTCAATTATTAGAACAAATATCTCTTAGGAATGCACAAATTAGTGTTTTATAGGCAAGAGTAAGCATACCCTCTTAGTTACACTACTTCAGTCATAGGATATATTTTGTATTGCTATGTGTGTAAGCATGCCTATACATGGGCTAAAGTTATAGGATGTAGAGGGTAAACTCTTGAATGAAGAGGTTAATAGAAAGAATATGGATACTTCTCACATCTCTTATGCTTTGATAGTTAGAGACAATAATGGTAGGAGCAGTAATGACTGCCGTGTGGGAGAGACTCTCGATAGTCTTGTTCTCAGTCACATGGACAATCTCACAATAAGTCCCATGACCATAAGTTCTACGTTGTAATAATGACAAAGCATGACTTATTTGGACACAGTGCCATAAAATACATGAGGACAAGTATAAAAGGGCAAGGGTAAAGTACATGACAGAAATGATGATCACAACATTGTCTCTAGCAAGTCTAATGTTAAGATTGAAGAGATTAATGTCATGTAGACAAATTTTGATGATAATTTCATACTTGCTACTTCTTCTCTTGACATTCACAGTTTACTAATACTTTGTCAAGATATACTTAGTGTTGGTTGATAGATTCAAGGGCTTCCTTTCATGTGACCCCTTATAGAGAGTGGTTTCACTCTTATCACAATTTGACTGGATCTGCCTATTTCGATAATGACCTGTCATTAGAGATAGTTGGTACTAATAATTTGGTTCAGGTAGGATAATTACTCTTCATGATGTACATCATGTACTAGCTCTCACAAAGAGCCTTATCTCTGCTAGCACTTTGGATGATGCAAGTTATGTAGTTTCTATTGATGATTCATCATGAAAGATTACCCATGGAAATCTTGTCATTGCACATGGTGCTAAGTCCAATACTCTCTACCCCTTTCTTGTATCTAGGTCAATTGACCATGTTTTGATAGTAGATGGAGTTCCATATATTCCCCTTTGGCATTGTCACATTGGGTAAGTCCACATTGCAGTACGGACTATTTTATGAGACTGGGATTCAGATACAGTTGCATGGATACACTGATGCTGATTGGGTTGGTAGTATTTCTAATAGACGATCTACCAATGGATATGTGTTCTGTTTTGGGAGTGCTAGAGTCACTTGGAGGAGCAAGAAACAGCCTACAGTTGCCTTGTCAAGTACAGAGGCTGAGTACAAGGGCACAGCAATTGCTGCATGTGAGGTAGCTTGGTTGTATAAGCTACTTTATGATATGCATCAGCCTCCTACAGATGGGCCAGTTGTCACTTATTGTGACAACATGAGTAGTATACACTTGGCAAATAACCCAGTCTATCATGCTAGAACAAAGCACATTGAGGTGCATTATCACTATGTGCGGGAGAGGGTTTTACTTAGTCTTATTGATCTAGTTTATGTTAGTATAGAGGATTAGGTAGCTGATATATTTACAAAGGCATTGGGCGCAGAGAAGATACACAAGTTTAGAGACCTGCTTGGTGTTTAGAAATTGGGATTGAGCTCGAGGGGGAGTGTTGAGATATCGAGCTCCACTCGTGATATGCCAAGGTGACCGTTGTGCATTTATGTTGAGGGCTGAGTCTGGGCCTCGAACCAGAGTCGTCGTTACTCAGACGCACCAATCGTCATGCGTCTTTTCACCGACTCTCATGAAATTCATCGTTCCGGGTGTTGGAGGTGTTCCCCCTTGTGGAGCGGCTCTAGATCCATCCTACTACTATAGGGGAAGGTGTAGAATTACCTGGGCTAGCCAAATATCTCTCTGATGCCAAGATTGAAGCGGATCCCCTCACCAAGCTTTCCTCTTCTCTCCTACTCTCCTGAAACCCTATAATGCACAATGTGGCCTTTCTTGCCACTTTTGGCCCTTATACCCCTTCCTGGGTATGGTATTGATGCCCCCAATAACTCACTTGCCAACCTTAGGCATCACAAGCGAGTTTTTTACTACTTTTGCATGATTCTTGCCCAATTTTTGCCCTGTTTTGCAACAGAAAACCCTAATTTCAATGTTGGCTTACTTTAGATGAGAACAAGTCTAGGTATAAGTTGAAATGCTTAAGCTTAAATAATGTGGGTGAGTATGTCTCTATGAGCAGTTTTGTGACAAGAGTGGTATTAATGTCAATTGACTGCCCTATACGCCACCCCACCCCAAAATGGTATGGTGCTAAGTGCATGAATAGGACACTTCAAGAGCAAGTCCGCAATATGCTTAGTCAGGTAGGCTTACCAAAATATTTTTGGGCTAAGGCAGTTACTACTACCGTATGTTAGATATGATCAATGCCCCACCCTCATTAGGTGCTACCAATGATCCATGGTGCTCAAAGTTGTAAGGCCCCCATTATGAGGAGAAGCCAAATGTGAGCCCGGACATTGGTTGAGTCCTGACTTGTATATCAAATGAGGTCTATGTGATCGGATGGCAAAAAGGTGACTGTTGTGGGTCTAATCTTTGGGTTAGACAGAGTAGTTAAGCTGGTAGCAACTTGAGGCGCATTGCATCGAGTTGCGGTGTAAGGGAGTTAAAAGGGGCCCCTATTGTGGGGTTCGAGGGCTGCGGAAGCGGCCCTTGGCTGGGGGGTCCCAGGGGGGCCAGCGGACCCGCTGGCGAGGGTCCGGGGGCAGTGCCCCCAGCCCGATGATAAAGGGAATATTCCATGTCCGACTAGTGGAGGCTCATATGATAGGTCGGTCCGACCTAACGACCTTCGCGGGCTATAAAAGCTAAACCCCTTCGCAGCCATCTTTCACTCATCTTTCACCCAGTCAGAGTTGTTATTCCAGCTAGCCTTAAGCTCTTCACCTATCTTTTGTCTAGATCGCCATCTAAGCTTCACACAGTGGAAGCGCACGGGTGGACAGAGCCATCTTTGTATCAGTTGTTTGGAGTTAAAGAATTTACTGATTCTCCTCTTATCTGTTGTGTACTCTCTATCTCTTTCTCAGATTCTGTTCGCTGCGCCGTGTAATATTTTACATGGTATCAGAGCCCAGGGGGCTCTAGAGATCGGAGAGCGTGCAAGAGGCAAAGGCTTCAATAGCAAAGAGAAACTATGTCGACTCTGGGAAGCGATTCTGGCGCATCAGGAAGTGGTGCAGGAGGTGGTGCTGCTGTACTGGCTATTCAAACACTGAGGATTCGTCCACCAATCTTCAACGAAGGCAAGTTAGATGGTACAAACTACACCTTGTGGAAGTTCAAAATTACAACTATCCTTGATTCTTATGAGCTTCTGGAGACTGTGCTGGGGACTGACGCAGAACCACAGCCTACCCCCGACCCATCAAATCCTAGTGTGATGATTCCTCCGAATGCAGATCTTCTACGAGCTTGGAAACGAAGGAATGCAGATGCATTGTGTGCCTTAGTTACAAGCTGTTCTGACAGTGTTTTGACTCTGATTCAGCATACAACCAAAGCGTCAGATGCTCGGAATGTACTAAGGAGTCAGTATGAAACACGAAACCAAACAAGGATTCAAAACTTGGAGAATCAACTAGCAGTGGAGAAGTTTGCTGAAGGAGAGACGGTTGAAGCATTCATCACTCAGATTAAGAATTTGCGCGACCAAATGGCTGGCGTTGGGATACAAAAGACTAGTGAGCTTTGACTTTTGAGGAGTTTTGTGCATTATTAATGGAGGAGGAGTTGAGGCTGAAAGCCTGAGAAGGAAGCAACAATGGAGATGCTGCATTCTCTGCCAATGCAAAAGGCAAAGGTGTTTCCTCCACCAAAAATGATGGTGACAAAAAGAAGAAGGGCGACAAGAAGAAGTTTCAAGGAGAGTGCTTCTACTGTAAGAAGAAAGGACATGCAATTGCAGATTGTCGTGCCAAGAAGGCAGATGAAAAGAATGGTACCCTTAAAAGTAAAGGGAAAGAGACAGCCAATACGGCTGAAGCAGAGTTGGAATTATTCATGGCGACCACTGAGGAAGTGTGCTCCTCAGTGCAAGAAGAATCTACCACTGACTCATGGGTGTTGGATAGTGGGGCCTCCCATCACATGACCAACAAGAAAGGTCTATACAGTTCTATGCAGCCTCTACAAGAATCCATCACTGTGACAGTTGGAAATGATGCTAAATGCCCTGCTGCGGGCACAGGTACTATTTCTTTTGTTGCTGCAAATGGTGAAGTCAAAAAGCTTTCAAATGTGTTGTATGTTCCCAAAATCAGGAGAAATCTCTTATCAGTTGCTGCCATAACTGATCTTGGTCATGAAGTGAGGTTCAAGAAGATAGGTGTAGAAATTATTGATAGTGCTGGCACAATTGTTGGCAAATGAGAAAGAAGGAACAACCTGTATGAGCTAAGTGCTCTTATAGCCACCGCTGGAGTGGGCACAAGTAAGCTTTGGCATGAAAGGTTTGGACACATCGGATTTGCAGTATTGAAGGAGATGCAAAAGCAAGGTATGGTTGCTCACCTACCTACAATAACTGAATTGAAGGAACCATGTGAAGCTTGTATGATGGGCAAGCAACAGAGAAAGGCATTTCCACAAGAAAGCAAGAATAGAGCACAGGCTCCTCTAGAGTTGGTGCATGCTGACTTGTGTGGTAAGATGCCTACACAGGCCTTGGGGGGATCTTCTTATTTTATGTTGATTGTCGACGACTATAGTAGGAAGATGTGGGTGTACTTCCTTCGTGATAAGGCTCAAGCTTTTGGTAAGTTTAAAGAATGGCTAATACTTGTTGAGAATGAAACAGGGAAAAGTGTGAAGAAATTTAGAATAGATGGTTGAGAGCGGAATTTAGGTGCCATGAAGTGCTTAAAAATAGCTAAAAATTATGAATATCAAGGGGCAAATATTCACCGTCAAAGGCGGCGGCTCGATCTAGGACGATTTTAAGTGTCAAAGTGCTTTAAAGGCTCCCGAGCGACACTTGTTGATTTTTCATAAATTTTCAAACAGTCGTGCGGGTTGACACGAGCTACTAGCCAATGCGGGATGCTAAGCCGGACGCCCAGGATATCTCAGAGCTCAATTCGGAGTCCGGACGGGGAAATGGCCACAAAATGGTCAAGATATGAAAAGGTGGACACTTGGGAGGCCAAATTTGAGCATGCCTTTTGAGTTTGGACCCTCCCACCCAAAATTTTATGCACCTCTTGATCAAAAAATGTGGAGAGAGAAGGAAGACATGGCGTGATCAAGAAATGGCGCATTTTTCGTTCTCTCTCCTCTCTCATCATGATTGTGGGCTGTGAGTACCCCATGGAATAGACATTGGGGCTGATCTTCTCCTTCTTGGCCGATCTTATCGCCGCCCTTCACCCGTAGAATGGTGGACTGAATGAAGAGAACCAGATCTAGTCTTTCTCTCTCCTCCCTCTCTCTCTTCTAAGAGGGAGTTCATGCGGGAAGAAGAAGGAAGAAGAAAGAATGATGGAGGCTTGTCCAACATGGATCGGATTGCTCCACGGGCTGTAAATGGTGATTTGTGATCGTGCTGAGCATGAAGTGCTGCTGATTTTCAGATTTGCAGCCATGGACATGAAACCCGAAACACGCAAATAAGTGGTAATTCAAAATTTTCGAAGGAAATTTGAGATTTCATGGCTTTTGATTGATAAAATGTTGTTCATGTGGGCTAAAAATTGTTTATGTTGCTGTTTTCCATGAGTTCTTGCTGGTCATAATCAGAAAATCAGAAAAATATGCATCTTGTGGCTCAAAATAATACACTAAAACACGTAAAATATGGAAAATCAAGGGAAAATGATGGTTTTGGGCATAGAATTGGGAAAGTGAATAGGAACACCAACTAAATCTTCAATTTTGCTGCAAGAAGGAACTAAGGGCCACAGCCCATAACCTATTTTGAATTTTCAGTAATAAAATAATGCAAAAAATCAGGGAAGATACAAGGAAAATGGATAAAAATCACTAAAAATAAGGAAAAAATGCATTTTGGGTGCAGAAAATTAGTAAAAATTAAGAACTATGTTTGTGAATGTGTGTGGGGACTGAAGCATGAGGATTTGCCTCAGTTCAACCCCACCTTCTTATTCTAGTGTGTTTTTCCCACTTTTTATACATAAAATGATAGCAAAATGCCCTATAAATCCATACAACAAGGCAACATTTGATTGATGGGAGGGTAGAGTAGTTGAAATATGTCTAAATGCCATGTGAGATGATGGAAAAGTTGTTTATTTCTATGCATAGCATTTAGGACGGATGATAATTAAAATTAAGAGCTTAGTAGCACGAGGATCACCTTGGTGCTAGGCCCATGCAATGAAGCACGAATGGTAGTTGGAAGTCATTAAAAGGATGTTTTCCACATGTGCACAATATTGATTTCATAAATGTTTGAGCACGTGGCATCCACAATATGCATAAATCATGGAAATATTTAAAGATATCAGAAATCCTGGATGCACAGCAATTGTTTTCATTAGGACATTGACCCACGTTGAGTGAGAGACAGGACACCCTAAGCCATAGGCTAGCCGTGGGGTCTAGGGAAAAGAGAAGTAAGGACAATGGTACATTCCTATATACGATTAAATGGTACCTTGAGTGGATTTTGTGCGAAATGTCTATATGTTGAGCGACGCATCGAGGGGCCAATCCCCAAGGTGTAGGAGAGTCGCAGAGGGTTGACGGCATTCAGCCGTAGGAGGAACCCCATGTGTATGTGATTCGAGCCTTTTGGCTATGTGCAAGGGACTCCCTCTAAGGAGTAATATTGGGTTAGGATCAATTGGACTACAACGTATTACAAACGCAATGTTTAGGAAGGCAGAGATTTTGATAGACGCTCCTGGCCGCGAGGCCAAGGGGTTGTCTTGTGCGTAGTGACGAGGCCCGGCTAGTGCATGAGCCAATGCCGGCTTGTTTTTAGGTCCATCAGTGGTGCGTTTGCCGGGAGCCGCTTAAAAGTGGCGGTCCTCGAATCTTGGTTGTCTAGGGACCAACTAGCAGTTTATGCCAAAGGATACTGAGATTGATCCGTTATTTATTGATAAGCATCGTTTAGCAGAAATCCAAAAGCAAGAAAGAGACGAAAGAGCTAGGCGACGTGCTGAAATTTTTATGAGATATTCCCCTAAGCGTAGCGGTGCTGAACCCTTACGAGGGAGTGGATCTAGTGGTCTTGGAGCCACAAGCAGTAAGTTAGGAGAAGGTGGAAGCTCTAGTACTCCCCTTCCTTCTATAAGCCAGTCCACGTCAAGTGCGGGAGGTGTAACCCCTCCGTACCTTATTCCGAGTGCAAATCCAATCCTCGTCATGGCGCAGCCTATTGCAATTCCAGCGGGAACGATGGATTGCCGACTCTAGGTTACCCGCTACCCATTTTTAATGGGTTAGTTGAGGAAGATGCAGAACTCCACATTAGGGAGTTTCAAAAGCTAATGTTTAACTGTCGCATTCAAGAAGAAGGGCATTTAATGATGTTCTTCAATATGACTCTCAAAGGAAGAGCCGCCATATGGTATCATGGTTTAGAAGCCGGAACCATATTGAATATTGATGCATTTTATGGAGCTTTTTGAAGGGAGTTTGCCCCTGAAAGGGGTGGGCAATATTGGTTGCGTGTACTCAACGTGACCCGCCAAGAACCACATGAGGATATTCGTGCTTATGCGAAGAAAATAAAGGAGGTTTTCCGTAAGTTGGACACCTCTATTCCTATCCCGGCAGCTGCCCAATTGCAATATTTCCTACATGGTTTGGACTTTAATATCCAATTGCAGTTGAGTAGTGTCCCCTTGGGGGATATAGATACTGCCATTACACGAGCTCAAGAGGTGGAATCCCGACTACAAGCGGCCTATGCTTCTCGAGGCAATTCGAATATGGGTTTAGTATTGGGAAACAATATGGCAATGGCCAATGGCAGTAGTGGTCAAGGAATAGCAATGGCTAACCCTAATGGGAGAGGGAACATGATACAGAATGTGCCTTTATTACCAGCTCCCCCTAGCATGTCGATGCCTACGGGTAGTCAAGTGGCTCCAAATGGTGGAGGCCAGGCGGTCAATTCTAACACCATACCTGTGGCTCAATAACCTCTGCCTAATCGAATTGTTAGGCCGATGGAACGACATGGTAATGACCAAGGCTATGAGTCGAGTTCTTCCAATGTTCTTGGCGAGGTTAAGGACATGATGAAGCATTATACCGACATGACTACGGAGCAGTGTCGACAAATATCCATTGATGTCAACTTCCTTAAAAAACAACAAAATTTGATAGGAAGTAGATACCCAGAGGAGAGGGTGCACCTTCGAGGTTTAGTTGCAAATGGTGTGGTGGGCAACACTATCCAAGAAATTGCCCAAATGTTAAGTACGACATTTGTGGAAAATCTGGCCATTTAGCAGCTACTTGCTGGAGTAAGATCAGTTCCCTCCAGCGTGGTAGTCAGCAGCCAGGGCCTGTTAATCATCGTGCCCAAGGAAATGATTCCCAGCGAGAGGACGGGCCTAAACAAATACTTCAACGACCAAAGACTACAGTGGAGGAGCTACCAAGTGGTAGTGGGGTTAGTTTGATTGAGGCTGCACGCGTGAACGATGCTGAAACCTCTAATCTGCGAGCTGTTCTTACAAGAGGTCAAAAGGGTAGAGAAGCCGACAAGGATAAACCTGTCGACGGAAACCCTAAACAAGGTGACAAAGGAACGCAAGTTTTGGATCCTTCCATGGAAGGGGGACCTTTGAAGCCCGTGGAGAGTAAAGCCGATGTTAAGAAGGATAAAGAACCAAAGAAGAAGGTGAAAGTTAAAAAGGAGGCAATAAAGCCGGTTCAGCGACCTAAAGAGCAGATGGTTTGGCGTGAAAAGCGAGCTCTATCAAACTATCATGAATTCAATTTGGCGAGCTCTCTTTGTGAAGTCAAGCCGGATGTGAATCTCTTACAGCTTATTAAGCTTTCCCCAGGAGTACGTAAGGAATTTAGAAAGATTCTACGTACCGGGTATATCGTAGAACCTTTGGGTATTGCGCGAGTTGGTGATGACTGGTTCGAGCATGCTGAGAAGCATTGCCCAAGGAATGCAGCCTATATCGACGGGATATTAGTAGATTATGCCATTGTCGACACGGGATCATCTATTAACATTATGAGTTCTGAACTAATGGAAAGGTTGGGTCGTGCGATCCAGAAAGATACCTCCACAATTCTCAGAATGGCAGATGATAGTTTGAGACAGCCGGAAGGCTGCATTACTAAGGTCCATGTTACTGTTGCAAATGTAGAATGCCTGTTGGACTTTAGGGTGATTCGTTTTGCAGGCCATCCAAGTTACCAAGTATTACTCGGACGACCTTGGATCTTGCAAGCGGACTGCCAAGTGGATATACCTGCCGCGGTCGGCTAATATTCGGCAGAGGTGCCCAGCGTGTGGTGGTTGATGCTTATCCTGAGTCCCCGTAGAGTGAGAGAGCTCCTCTATCTTCTACAGAATTGGAGACACTAGAAGATTTATCTGCCAGTGAGACATCATCAAGTGATGAGTCCAAAGAGGGATCCACCACGGAAGACATCTATCAAATCACTTTGAACGAGCCGATAGAGGGCCAAGATCGTATAAGAGATGCAGATGTTATCGAGCTAGACCTTGGTACGCTTGGTGATTCGCGGCCAATCAAATTAGGTTCTATGCTCAGCTCAGCAGAAAGGGAGGACTATGTGGCCTTGATCCAGGAATTTCGTAATATCTTTGCCTGGAGTTATGATGAGTTGAGAGGCATCCCTCCTAGTCTTGCTGTTCATACAATTCCGTTGAAAGAGGGCAGTCGTCCTATACGGCAGAAAGTAAGGCGTATGCCTTTCGAACTGAGGGACGGCCTGTTTGAAGAGTTACAGAAGCTTCGAAAACCGGGTTTGATTTTTCCTGTGCAACACACGGAATGGTGTTCGCCAGTCATGATTAGAAAGAAGAAGAATAATCAAATCCGTTTATGTGTAGACTTTAGGGAGCTGAATAAGCAGACAGTTAAGGACTACTACCCGTTGCCATTTATTGACCAGATTTTGGATCAATTAGCGGGTAGGGAGATATATTCGTTTATGGATTGCTTTGCAGGATACAACCAAATGGCAATTGCAGAAGAGGACAAGTTGAAAACAACTTTTATCACTGTATTTGGTACTTTTGCGTACCATGTGATGGCCTTTGGTTTATGCAATGCGCCTGGTTTGTGGCAACGAACAGCAGATAAGACATTCGGTGACATATCCCCTGAAGAGTTGAAGGTGTTTATTGATGACTTAGGGGCCGCCACCGTGAGAGGAAGGCAGTTGATCATTTTAAGAAAATGCTTCAAGCGCTGTCGACAATTTTGCATCGCCATAAACCCACGGAAGTGTGTTTTTGGAGTGCCTTATGGGCTGTTGCTGGGTCATGTGGTCAGTTCGGTAGGAATTGCGACAGACCCCAAGAAGGTTAAAGTTATAGTTGCCATGGGTCCACCACGCACTCCGAAAGAAGTTCATAGCTTTTTGTCTTCGGTTGGTTACTACTGTAGATTCATCAACGCCTTAGCAGAAAGAACGTTGCCGCTTACAAATTTATTTTCCTTTAGCTGTTCGTTTGTATGGGGTGACCCTTGTAAGGTAGCATTCGAGGATGTGAAACAAGAGCTAGCAAGAGCACCCGTTTTAAAAGCACCTAAAAGAGGTGAGGTGTTCTATATATTTTCAGCAGCCACCATGTATAGTATCAGCTGCTGTTTAGCCCAAATTTGGGAAGAGAAGTGGTACCACCCGATTGCTTTTGCTAGTCGAAAGCTGGGGATATCCGAAATCAATTACACCTACATGGAGAAGCTGTGTCTAGCGATGGTCTTTGGGACCAAGAAATTCAGGCATTATATTCTCTATGAGAAAGTTGTGCTTTATACGAAGGCGGAGGGACTTCGATTATTGATGAATAAGCTACAGCCGCCTGATCGTCTAGCAAAGTGGTTGATCACTTTGCAGGAATTTGATTATGAAATCAAGAGTAAGCCACCAAGGTTGCAAGGTATCGTGGAATGTCTTGTGGACTTTGGGGAGCCGAAAGAATCTGTGGCTGAAGGTAGTGACATGGAGTTGTTATTTAAAATAGATACGACATCTATTCCCTCCTGGTATGCTGCAATAACTCATTATTTATCAACAGGAGAGGCGGGATCCGAATTATCTAAAGCTGAGAGAAGGAAAATTAAGCAGCAAGCGTTAAAGTTTGCTTTGATTGCGGGTATATTATATCGAAAAGGGGTTGATGATATCTATCGCCGGTGCGTGATGCCTGACGAGGTGCCATTCATTTTGGAAGAGTGCCATGATTCTGCTTGCGGTGGCCATTTTGATGGACGGCTTACTGCACAAAAGGCTTTAAGAGCAGGTTATTGGTGGCCTGCCATCTTCCAGGATGCGTTTACGTATGTTAAGAGATGCGATATTTGCCAACGACATGATAGTCGAGAGAATAGGAAACGACCACTCACCCCTATTATGGCGATACTTCCATTTGAGAAGTGGGGAATAGATTTTGTGGGTCCTATTACTCCGTCGTCGACTACGCAAAAGAGGTACATCATTGTAGCAACTGACTACTTCACAAAGTGGTCAGAAGCACGTGCAACAAGGAAAGATGATGCTAAAGAAACTGCTAGTTTCCTTTTAGAGCAGATAATATGCCGGTTTGGTCCGTCGAAAGAATTAGTGTCGGACTGCGGAACCCATTTCCTGAATAAGGTGATTAAAGGTTTGACAGAGTTGTGGCAAATCAAGCATAACAAGACAACCCCATATAATCCGCAAGCCAATGGGCAAGTTGAAAGCACCAACAAGCAGCTTGTGGGTATCCTGTCCAAAATTGTGTCGGAAAAGAAACGGGATTGGGATAAAAAGTTATACGTGGCAGTGTGGGCTTATAATACGACCTTCAAACGAGCCACTGGCCATACCCTGTTCCAGTTAGTATATGGGGAGGAGTGTGTCTTGCCTTTAGAAATTGAGCTGTCGACTATTCGGTTTGCCATCAATCATTCTTTGAACAATGAAGACACACTTTTTGAGCGCTTGACGACACTGGCACATTTAGATGAGCTTAAGCTGCAGAGCTTATTGCACCAAGAAGTGGCAAAGCGCCGAATGAAACAGCTACACAACCTCAAAGCCAAGAAATACACCTTCAAGAAAGGACAGCTTGTTCTGTATTATGATGCACGACGTGAATTATTTCCAGGCAAGCTAGAGCCCAAATGGGATGGGCCCTATAGGATCGTTAGAATAGGAAAGAATAAATCCACAGTCTTGTTAGCTGACCTTGAGGGGATATAATTTAAAAATAAGGTTAATCTTAATAAGATTAAACCTTATTATTTCTGATTGCACTAATGCTATGACTGCCTTGGAGGTCTAGGCGAGATCGATCAAACATCTGCAAGGAAATCGTGATAGAGGTTGATGGGTCGTCTGATCCCTTATTTAGAACACCCATATTTAGAACAGAGGTATCATCAGGGAAAGCTCATTTGGTGGAGCAAAGGATACAAGGTGATTGAGCAAGAAGGCGGGACATTTATTTGGGAGATCAAGGTCTTCTGCCATCACTGCCTACAAATTTTGACGAGCATCCCTGTTGAATTCAATGATGATGGAGGGATGGAGCCTACAGTCCACCTGTTGAATATGCTGAATTTCGATTACCATAATTACGAGTAGAGTTCCGGATGGCGGGAAATGTAAACCCTTTATGGACATACACCTTGTACTTTGATGGGGCGTCCAAGGGTGCATGCAAAAAAGGAAGTGTAGGAGTTGTCATCCGAGACCCCCGACGACGCATTCTCATGAAGTTAGCCGCTTATCTTGGGGAGAATTTCACCAATAATATGGCAGAATACAAAGCCCTAATTATGGGTTTGAATATTGCAAAGAAGGGTGGTATCCGCCAGTTACTGGTGAAAGGGGACTCTCAGTTGGTTTTAAATCAACTCAATGGGACGTACATGGTACGAAACCCCATCCTTTGCATGTACCATCATACTGCCATAGCCCTGCTAGACGAATTTGATAGAGTGTCTTTTCAGTTGATTCCACGGAATTGGAATCGGTTTGCCGATTCATTGGCTAATTTCGCGTATGAAGAAGACCTCTTCTTTAATTGTGGCCCTTGTCCCGATATATCTATTGATGGTGAGACAGGACCTGGTCGTTTGTGGGGTATGCTTTCTGAACATGCCCTCTTTGGCAGACGATGGTTGATCTGGGTGATGCAAAGGGTAAGCAAGACTCATCTCCCTTTATTATCTTGGACCCATAGACTGATTCGACGGCATGTGATGCGAACACCTCTTGCGATATACGCAGGAGGGATGGGTCATAATTTAATGCACCTAGTTTAGGGCTACGAGCCCTGTTCCCCTGGGAATGGTATGCTTTGATGTCTATCATAGTTGTTTCCAGGAGGATGTTATGCATAGTATTGTTTGATTTCATTGGGCCAAGAGGGCCGATTCAGTTTTGTAGTGAAGTGTTTGATTTCATTAGGCCAAGAGGGCCATTTCCCTGTCTAGTGCAGGTGCGTTTAATCGGGTTTTTATTTTACGTGTTGTGCTGGACAGGTTTCGTGTTCGTGGAATTTGGTGGAGCCTGGAGGAGCCTTTGCTGCGATGGAAGCTTCTTGTGGCCAATCTAGGTGATACCTCTCCTTTACGAGTACCTTTCTTTCCTGTTATATGTGTATTTGTACTTGTCGAGGGGATACATTTTTGTTGGGGACCGGCAACCAAGGCATGAAGTCCCAGGTTTAGGCTAAGTATGTTTGAGGGAGGTCGGAGTAGTCATTGCCTCCTGTAAAGACATTGTCAGGCATCGAAAGACCTGTTTTAGAAGGGAGTCCTAGTGGCCCTATTCTACTAGCCTGCTAGGCAGCTGTTCTAGGAGTTCTTGTTAGTAGTGAGGCAGTTAGAGAAGCCTGCCAGAAGATAATAATGATGATGCCAAGAAACCCTATATATCCATTAAGATGAATATAAATACGAAGGTGTGTAAAAAGGGGTTTTAACCCCTATCAAAGAAAAGAAAAGGAATGAAAAGATATAAGCAGTTGATCATTGCCTTGCGAAGGCCTGGTAGGTTCTTGGGGACGAATCAGACCCAAGGCCGATACCTTGTCTTCCTAGGGGTGGCTTCTTGCTGGAAAATAAAAAAATGAATAACAAAGCAAGGAAGGTTGGAGCGAAAATAAAAGTGAGCGTTAGAAAAGGATTGAGTGTCGCCTTGCGAGGGCTTGGTAGGTTCTTGGGTGCCGAGGCAGGTCCTGAGGCCGATGCCTTGTTCTCCTTGGGTCACTACGCTCAGCTCCCTCCTTTTTACATGCCCAAATATGTTCATCCAATAACCACCCTAAAAGAAGAAATGTACTGACATAAAATACTCTTTGATCAGGCTATAGGAGTCCTCGCCTTGTAGGAGCTCCTAGTTGTGTTGTCTTTAGTTGGTAAGTAGTGCAGACTACCACTTAGGGCAACCTCTTTGATAGGTTTTTTTAGTTTGGCTGTGTTGGAGCAGCTGGTTAGTGACTCACTTCGCATCTTTTATTAGATGATGCTAGGCCTACTCCTTGTGGATGTCATGCCTTGGTTCTGTCCAGGGGTAGGGGGAGCATTGTGCTGAGTTTTATTATATATTTGTTTTGTATCAGCTTGATGCTTCTTTGGTTATTTATGTGCAGATACGTTCGTGGATTCGACGGGCTGAGTCGCCCTATCCCGTGGTCGCCAATGAGAGCAGAATTGAGGTGCCATGAAGTGCTTAAAAATAGCTAAAAATTATGAATATCAAGGGGCAAATATTCACCGTCAAAGGCGGCGGCTCGATCTAGGATGATTTTAAGCATCAAAGTGCTTTAAAGGCGCCCGAGCGACACTTGTTGATTTTTCATAAATTTTCAGACAGTCGTACGAGTTGACATGAGCTACTGGCCAATGCAGGATGCTAAGCCGGACGCCCAGGATTTTCCAGAGCTCAATTCGGAGTCCGGACGGGGAAATGGCCACAAAATGGTCAAGATATAAAAAGGTGGACACTTGGGAGGCCAAATTTGAGCATGCCTTTTGAGTTTGGACCCTCCCACCCAAAATTTTATGCACCTCTTGATCAAAAAACGTGGAGAGAGAAGGAAGACATGGCGTGATCAAGAAATGGCGCATTTTTCGCTCTCTCTCCTCTCTCATCATGATTGTGGGCTGTGAGTACCCCATGGAACAGACATTGGGGCTGATCTTCTCCTTCTTGGCCGATCTTATCGCCGCCCTTCACCCGTAGAATGGTGGACTGAATGAAGAGAACCAGATCTAGTCTTTCTCTCTCCTCCCTCTCTCTCTTCTAAGAGGGAGTTCATGTGGGAAGAAGAATGAAGAAGAAATAATGATGGAGGCTTGTCCGGCATGGATCGGATTGCTCCACGGGCTGGAAATGGTGATTTGTGATCGTGCTGAGCATGAAGTGCTGCTGATTTTTAGATTTGCAGCCATGGACATGAAACCCGAAACACGCAAATAAGCGGTAATTCAAAATTTTCAAAGGAAATTTGAGATTTCATGGCTTTTGATTGATAAAATGTTGTTCATGTGGGCTAAAAATTGTTTATGTTGCTGTTTTCCATGAGTTCTTGCTGGTCATAATCAGAAAATCAAAAAAATATGCATCTTGTGGCTCAAAATAATACACTAAAACACGTAAAATATGGAAAAGCAAGGGAAAATGATGGTTTTGGGCATAGAATTGGGAAAGTGAATAGGAACACCAACTAAATCTTCAATTTTACTGCAAGAAGGAACTAAGGGCCACAGCCCATAACCTATTTTGAATTTTCAGTAATAAAATAATGCAAAAAATAAGGGAAAATACAAGAAAATTTGAGAAAAATCACTAAAAATAAGGGAAAAATGCATTTTGGGTGCATAAAATTAGTGAAAATTAAGAACTATGTTTGTGAATGTGTGTGGGGATTGAAGCATGAGGATTTGCCTCAGTTCAACCCCACCTTCTTGTTCTAGTGTGTTTTTCCCGCTTTTTATACATAAAATGATGGCAAAATGCCCTATAAATCCATATAACAAGGTAACATTTGATTGATGGGAGGGTAGAGTAGTTGAAATATGTCTAAATTCCATGTGAGATTATGGAAAAGTTGCTGATTTCTATGCATAGCATTTAGGATGGATGATAATTAAAATTAAGAGCTTAGTAGCACGAGGATCACCTCAGTGCTAGGCCCATGCAACGAAGCACAAATGGTAGTTGGAAGTCATTAAAAGGATGTTTTCCACATGTGCACAATATTGATTTCATAAATGTTTGAGCACATGGCATCCACAATATGCATAAATCATGGAAATATTTAAAGGTATCAGAAATCCTGGATGCACAGCAATTATTTTCATTAGGACATTGACCCACGTTGAGTTAGAGACAGGACACCCTAAGCCATAGGCTAGCCGTGGGGTCTAGGGAAAAGAGAAGTAAGGACAATGGTACATTCCTATATACGATTAAATGGTACCTTGAGTGGATTTTGTGCAAAATGTCTATATGTTGAGCGACGCATCGAGAGGCCAATCCCCAAGGTGTAGGAGAGTCGCAGAGGGTTGATGGCATTCAGCCGTAGGAGGAACCCCATGTGTATGTGATTCGAGCCTTTTGGCTATGTGCAAGGGACTCCCTTTGAGGAGTAATATTGGGTTAGGATCAATTGGACTACCACATATTACAAATGCAATGTTTAGGAAGGTAGAGATTTTGATAGATGCTCCTGGCCGCGAGGCCGAGGGGTTGTCTTGTGCGTAGTGACAAGGCCCGGCTAGTGCATGAGCCAGTGCCGGCTTGTTTTTAGGTCCATCAATGGTGGTGGTGAGTTCAACTCAAAGGAGTTTGAAGGCTTTTGCAAGAGCAAAGGGATCAAGCGTCAATTGACGACGCCTCACACACCTCAGCAGAACGGTGTAGTGGAACACATGAATCGCACCATTGTGGAGATGGCAATATGCATGCTAAAGGGCAAGGGATTGCCTAACCATTTTTGGGCTGAAGCTGTTAATACTGCAGTCTACATTCTAAATCGGAGCTATACAAAGGCTCTCAAGGGAAAAACACCTCATGAGGCTTACACTGGTAAGAAACCATCTGTCTCACATTTTAGAATTTTTGGATGTGAATGTTATGCACATGTTCCAGATGAGAAGAGAAACAAGTTACAACCAAAAAGCAGAAAATGTATCTTCTTGGGTTATAGTGATGAGCAGAAGGCTTACAAATTATATGACCAAGAGGCAAAGAAGATCATCGCGAGTCGTGATGTGGTGTTCAAGGATGAGCCGCATACAGTGGAGGCGGAGAAGGCAAGTTCTTCCACTTTATCATCAAGCGAAGAAGTAGTCCACTATGAACCTGTCCCGAGAGCTATCCCTATCCTTAAGGAGGAGGAAGCATCATCTTCAGATGATGAGGAAAAAGTTCACCAACCTGACATCACCCCACCGGAAAAGCCATTGCCGCGCTGGGTGAAGCAGCTCTATGACCACAATAATCCTATGCCTGCATCTGTTGAGGAGAAGGCAGACGGACCAAGGAGGTCTCAGAGAATAGAGGAGCAAAGGAGGGCTTCTGCTCACATAGTCAATATGGCCTTGATGGTTGAGATTATGAGAGAAGTAAAGGAGCCAACTCACTTAGAAGAAGCACTTGCAGATCCATCATGGAAGGCTACTATGCAGGCGGAGTATGACAGCATAATGAAGAATGACACTTGGGAGCTAGTGGATCGACCAGCAAAGCGGAAGGTTATTGGCACCAAGTGGATCTGGAAGGTAAAGTACAAGGCTGATGGTACCTTAGAAAAGTACAAAGCTAGACTGGTTGCCTAAGTATTTTCACAAGTTGAAGGGTTTGATTTTCAAGAGTCATTTGCCCCAACTGCCAGAATGACCACTATTCGCACGGTACTTGCAATGGCTGCCCACAAGAAGTGTCTAGTGTACCAAATGGATGTTAAGTCAGCATTCTTAAATGGTGACCTCAAGGAGGAGGTGTACGTGGCTGAGCCACCAGGGTTTGAGGCCCCCCATTCTGAGAAGAAAGTGTGTAAACTGAAGAAGGCATTGTATGGGCTGAAACAAGCCCCCAGAGCATGGTACCAGCGGATAGATAGGTTCTTTTTAAATCTAAACTTCAAAAGATGTGCCTCAGATGCTAACTTGTATGTTTACAGGGATGGTAAAAAGTCTGTAGTGATTGTCCTATATATGGATGATCTTCTTATTACAGGTGACTATGAAGATATGATCAACCAAACTCGAAAGGCTTTGAGTTCTGAGTTTGAAATGACAGACTTGGGCTTTCTGCACTATTGTTTGGGGATTGAAGTCTGACAAGAGCCAGGAAAGATCTTCATCTCTCAGAAGAAGTATGCATGGGAGATCTTGAAGGCATTTGGCATGACCGAGTGCAAGGAGATAGCTACACCTATGGAGGTGAATGCAAAGTTATCCGTCGAGGATACATCAGCACTAGCAGACATTGGGAGGTATAGGAGGTTGCTCGGCCGTCTGATCTACTTGTGTAACACCAGACCAGATATCAGTTTTGCTGTTGGTGTTTTGAGCTAGTTCTCAAACAAACCTCATGAGAGTCATTAGAAGGCTGGGATCCGGGTTCTCAGATACTTGAAGAAAACTCTTGACTATGGTATCACATACAGTTTTGGAACCTCTCTTGTGGGGAACTGTGACTCATATTGGGCAGGAGACATTGATTCTAGGAAGTCAGTTTTTGGTTATTGTTTCTCTTTGGGTTCAGGAATTTTCTCTTGGATTAGTAAGAAGCAACCAACAGTGGCATTGTCTTCTACCGAAGCAGAGTACAAGGCAGCTTGTTTTGCTGCATGTGAGGCCGTATGGCTGAGAAGGATTCTATGGAATATGGGAGTGCAGGATGAAGAACCAATTGTGCTGAGATGTGACAATCAGAGTTGCATCGCCATTGCCAAAAATCCAGTGTTTCATGCACGCACCAAACATATAGAGATCCAGTATCACTATGTGTGTGATTTGATGGAGGATGGGATAGTGGAATTGGTCTACTGTCCAACAGAGGAGAATGGAGCAGATATCTTCACCAAAGCACTTACGAAGGATCTGCTTCAAGTTCATCTTCGGAGACTCGGCATTGGGACGAGGAGATAGTTCACCTATGGGTGGACATTGAGGGGGGGTGTTAGATATGATCAATGCCCCACCCTCATTAGGTGCTACCAATGATCCATGGTGCTCAAAGTTGTAAGGCCCCCATTATGAGGAGAAGCGGCCCCTGGCTGGGGGGTCCCTATCTGACTAGTGGAGGCTCATATGATAGGTCGGTCAGCACGCCGACCTAACGACCTTCGCGGGCTATAAAAGCTAAACCCCCTCGTAGCCATCTTTCACTCATATTTCACCCAGTCAAAGTTGTTATTACAGCTAGCCTTAAGCTCTTCACCTATTTTCTATCTAGATCGCCATCTAAGCTTCACACAGTGGAAGCACACGGGTGGACAGAGCCATCTTTGTATCAGTTGTTTGGAGTTAAAGAATTTACTGATTCTCCTCTTATCTGTTGTGTACTCTCTATCTCTTTCTCAGATTCTGTTCGCTGCGCCGTGTAATATTTTACACAGTATACTTGATTAATCAATGCCCATGTATTTCTCTTGACTATCAGGTTGCAAAGGAGTAATGGTCTGGAAAACCTCTCTCATATGCTCATTTGCATATCTTTGGTTGTGATGCTTTCTCCAATGTTCCCAAGGATAAGCATAATAAGTTGGGTCCTAAGTCTAGGAAATGTATCTTTCTTAGTTACAGAAATGTAGATGAGATATGGGCTATCGCCTACGAGATTTTAAAGGTGGGAAGGTTATCCATGGCCACAATATTGTCTTCCATGGAGAGAAAGTGCATAAGCAGCCTAAGCATGTCATTGAGGTACACATGGTGATATTTTAGGAGGAGTCTCCTACTATTGTATAGCCAGCTAAACACCCTACAACAATGGTTGAAGCTATGGGATTTGGTTCCTTTGCCTAGTGGAAAGTGTACTTTTCCATGCGTGTGGATATGCAAGTTGAAAAGTAAAGTACCCCTACATATCCCAAGCCAATATACAAGGCCAGATTAGTTGCTAAGGGTTTCAAGTATAAGCATGGTGTGAAATTTGATGAAGTCTTTTCTCATGTTGTGAAGATGATTATCCTATGCTTTTTACTAGTTTTGGCTACTTAGCTTAACTCGGATCTTTATCAGATGGATGTCAAGATGGCTTTTCCTCATGGAAACTTGCATGATGAGATCTACATGGAGCAACCTAGGGGCTTTGTAGACCTTGATAGGGACCACCTAGTATGTAGATTGAAAAAGAGTCTTTATGGCCTTAAGCAGGCACCTAGGGAATGGTACCATAAGTTTGATGCTTTTATGCATTCATAGGGATATTCCTGTAGTGATATGGATCCATGTTTATACATAAGGAAGGCTTATGATGATAGCCTTATGATTTTAATACTCTACGTGGATGATATGTTGATTGTTGGGAGTGCATGATATGTTAGATACCTTGAAAGGTCAACTTAAGAAGAGCTTTGAGATGATAGTCACTCTAAGAGGCTCCTTTACTTGTCACAGAATGAGTATATCCAAAAGGTCCTTGAGTGATTTTATCTATAAGATGTTAAGCTTATTGGCAGTCCTTTACCTTCTAATGTTGTGAAGGTTAGTTAGGCCGATTGTCCACAGTCTGATGAGAAAAAAGCCGAGATGGCCAAGATCCCTTATGCATCTACAATGGGTAGTTTGATGTATGCCATGATAGCCACTCTCCTTACATAGCATTTGTAGTGGAAGTTGTGGCACACTGTATGGCTATGCCTGGCCGACGGCATTGGGATGCCATTAAGGGTATCATGAGGTATCTAAAGGGCACAGTCGCTATGTGCATCTGTTATGGCCAAGAAGACACAGGAGTTATGGGATACACTGACTCTGATTATGAAGGACAAGCAAATAATAGGAAGTCCACCTCTGGCTGATTTCACTTTTGTCGAAGGTGTTGTTTCTTAGATGTCCTTGGGTGCAAAAATACACAGATCTATCTACTATAGGGGCAAAGTATGTTGCAACCAACAAGAAGGCTCTCTAGTTAGGTCGTCTAGTAGCAAACCTTGGCATTATTGATGTGGTCTCTACATTGCATTTAGATTTTATGAATGGTATTTAGTTGGCCAAGAATCCAGTCTTCCATACAAAGATGAAGCCCATTGAGATGCATTATCACTTTATTAGAGCGGTCATTGAGGACAAGTCCATTGAGCTTGTCAAGATCTCAACTAACCAAAATCCTATGATCTACTCACTAAAAGTCTCTCAACAGAGCATTTTAACTTCCTTAGGAAGTTTATGGGAATTGGATGAGATTAGGTCTTTCCTCATCCTATTGTACTTATGTAGATTTGTACTTTATCACTTTTTTTTCTTGTTCTCTCCTTACTAGGGGCGCATTCACCTTTAAGTTAGAGGATGCTTGGGGGTAAAATTGCATGTGCCTAGTCACCTGTGATGTATTAGTTATGAAAGGTGAGAAGGATCGAAGCTTGCACGTGAGCTATGGTGGGAGAGCAAGAGCAAGAAAGAGAGAGACAAGAAATGGGAACTCCAACAGTCACAATGTGTGACCGGTGGGCCTTTCTTTATTTACTAGTCACTAAAAAATGAATGTAAAGAATAAAGTGACATGACGGGCGCCCGCCACCTGCAGTGTGTAGTGGCGGGTACTGTCAGTGTAGTAATACACGGGGCGGCACGGCGGAGCTCCAATGAGAGAGAAAGAAAAGAAAAAGACAGTACAACTGTACATAGGTACAAGGGATGAGGAAAGGCAACATCTCATCCAACGCCCATCAATCTCTGGAGGAAGGCAAAGCGCTTAGTAGTGAGGCTTTTCATGAGCAGATCTGCAGGATTCTCATCAGTGGAGATCTTGACAAGGTCAACAGACTTGTCCTCCACGACACCACACATGAAGTGATACCTCACCTCAATGTGTTTTGTCTTCGCATGGAAGATCGGATTCTTAGCCAACTGAATGGCACTCATAGAATCCGAATGCAGTGTAGGTATAGCATCAATCCCAAGGTCAGCAACTAGACGGCCTAGCCATATGGCCTCCTTGCAAGCCTCAGTGACTGCAACATAGTCGGCCTCAGTGGTAGACAAAGCCGTACACTTCTGAACCCTGGACATCCAAGAGACAGCACCTCCAGCATAGGTGAATACATAGCCAGAAGTGGACTTCCTACTATCTGCATGTCCTGCATAATCGGAGTCAGTGTACCCCACGACCCCTATATCCTGGCTACCATAGCAAATACACATATCTGTTGTGCCCTTCAGGTACCTCGTGATACCCTTCACGGCATCCCAATGTTTCCTACCAGGTGTAGCCATATAGCATGCCACAACACCAACTGCAAAGGCAATATCTAGACGAGTGGCTATCATGGCATACATCAAACTGCCCACGACTGAAGCATAAGGGATCTGGGCCATCTCGGCCCTCTCCTCATCTGTCTGTGGACAATCGGCCTGTGATACCTTCACATAAGAAGGCAATGGATAGGCAATAGGCTTTACGTCTTGCATGCGGAAGCGCTCAAGGACTTTATGAATATACTCCCTCTGTGACAAGTAGAGGAGTCCTGTTGCGTCTAATACGCATACCAAGTATGTGAGAGGCCTGTCCCAAATCCTTCATCTCAAAGCTCTTCTTCAACTGAGATTTAAGAGCATCTAGCTCATCATGAGCTTTCCCTGCTATCAGCATATCATCCACATAGAGTACCAAAATAAGCAATGAACCATCACGGGCTTTCTTCATGTAAAGACACGGATCCATAGCACTCCTGTTGTAGCCCTGTGACTGCATAAAGGCATCAAACTTATGATACCATTCCCTAGGTGCCTGCTTCAAGCCATAAAGACTTTTCTTCAACTTGCACACTAGGTGCTCCCTGCCAGGTTCTGCAAAGCCCTTAGGCTGCTCCATATAGATCTCATCATGCAAGTCCCCATGTAAGAAAGCTGTCTTGACATCCATCTGATATAGATCTAAGTCAAGCTAAGCAACCAAAGCCAAGACCAAGCGCAAGGTGGTCATCTTAACCACAGGAGAAAAGACCTCATCAAAGTCTATACCATGCTCTTTCTTAAAACCCTTTGCTACCAATCTAGCCTTGTATGCCGGTTTGGGGTGTCCAGGGGTACTTTTCAGCTTGTACAACCACTTGCATGGCAAATTTTTCTTGCCCTTAGGCAAGGCAGCCAAATCCCAAGTCTCATTCTTATGCAAGGAGTCGATCTCAGACAGCATAGCCCTCTCCCAGGAGTGACTATCACCCCTGCGCATAGCCTCATCATAAGTGAAAGGCTCTCCTGCATCTGTAACCAAATTATAATGCATAGAGGGCTGAAATCTATCAGGTGGATATCTATCTCTAGCAGACCGTCTCACTACAGGCTCTGCTGCCTGCCCAGCTGCCTGTCCAACACCCTGACCATGTGTTGAGATATCGAGCTCCACTCGTGATATGCCAGGGTGACCGTTGTGCATTTATGTCACCGACGTGTCAGTTGTGCAGATGCGGTTGGTACACCGCCCATGAATAATAGCTACATGATAGCTATCCTTATCTACTCTAGTTTGTGGCTCAGTTAGTATGCGACTTTAGTTAGTTGAGTTTGGTTTGAGACCCATATATAGGGTTCTTCTATTTCCTTGTACTAGAGTTCTTTTGGCTTACACAACTAAGAAGAGGAAAACTGTGTATATTCCCCCATTGTGCAAGCAAGAAAGCTACAAGTGAGACTCCTTCCTTCTCTCCCACAATATTGACATGGTATCAGAGCCTTGTTCATGGTAAGGAGCTCAAGAAAGCAAGCCAAGCTCGCGGTATTCTGGTAAGAGGAGCAGTGTTGCTTTCATTTTCTATTTTGGGAGCAGATCTCTGCAGGTAGCACAGCCGAAAATTGCAAGAGTGCATTATCTCAGGTTGAGACACCCTTCGTGGTGAAGCAAGAGGGCAGTATATGCTGCGGGAAAGGGCTATAGCCCTGGCAACCCTGTTTTTTTGATTTGAGGCCATTTCGGGGCCTGTTTTGGAGGCGGAAGTTTTCTGCACGCACTCAGGAAAAGGCCCAATTTTATGCTGTGCAGCCACTATTCTACAGGTCGGTGAAAAGTTATTGTAGAAATTGCATCATATGCTTGTGAGCAAAGACATTGGGAGTTACAGAATCATCCTTGTTTCCTGTTGATGCAAAATCGTCACTAGGAAGTGACTGTGTGGTCAAATACCACTTTCGTCAATTTTGTAGATTTGCCTTTGTGAGGCTCAAGCTGTGTTCTTTGCACTGACAGAATTTTTTGCAGTGTTCTATAATGGCGTCTGATTCTCTCTCACAGATTGTCACAGAAAAGCTTGACAATAACAACTTCCAAGCATGGAAGTTTAGAATGACGAATTTTCTTATGGGAAAAGGATATTGGAAATTTGTTGCAGGAAATGAAGAAGAACCAGTTCTTCTTGATGTTCCCAATCAATAGCAAATGCAGTCATTTAAAGCATGGCATGAGAGAGCCAGGAAAGTTATGTACTGGCTGTCTATCAGCATTTCAGACTCTATGATTGTGCATATTCAAGATGCAAGTACGCCAAAGGAGGCATGGGATACTTTCTCAAAAATGTATAGCACAAATACGCAAGCCAGGAAAATGCAGCTCAAGCAAGAGTTGCACAATGTGCAAAGAGAAAGTATGAGCATGAATGACTACCACATGAAGGTGAAGAAGATTGCAAATGCACTTGCTTCCATTGGGTCGCCAGTGGAAGATGATGATTTAGTCTCAGTGACCTTGAATGGTCTAGGAAAGGATTATGCACAGTTCCGAACATCCATTTCCATCCGTGAAAGATTTCCTGATTTTGAGGAGTTGATTGCTCTTCTAATTTCTGAGGAGCAGAGAAATGGTGGTGCATCTTCTTCAGGAGGAACTTCAAAAGAAGCTGTCATCTACTCAAATGCTGGAAGAGATAGAGGCAGAGGTAGAGGAGGCCGATTTGGAGGCCGTGGTAGAAATCATAATATGCAGCAAACTCAAGAAAACCAGTCCTATGGAGGAGGACGTGGTAACTCTAGAGGCAGGGGGAGCCAAAGAGGTCGTGGTGGACGGCAAAGAGGCCAAAATGCAAACAGTAATGTTGAATGCTACTATTGTGGTAAAATGGGTCATATGGCTAAAGACTGCTATAAAAAGCAGAATGACATCATGAATGGAAAACTGCAACAAGGGAATTATGCATCTTCTAGTAGACAGGGTGATGATGATAGAAATGAGCATTTGTTTATGGTGCAGCACATGAACAATTCTGTGACAAGTGCAGAAGAAAGCAATGATGTATGGTATGTTGACTCAGGTGCATCAAACCACATGACAGGTCATGCAGAATAGATGGAGGATGCAAGGAAAATGGAAAAACCAGGATTTGTGGAGACTGGTGATGATACTGCACATCCTATTGTGCAGATTGGAAAATTTCCTTTGTCTATGCAGGATGGGAAAAAGAAATACATGTCCGATGTATTTCATGTCCCGAATATCACCAAGAATCTGGTTTCTGTTGGTCAAATGGTTGAGCAGGTCTTGCAGGTCAGATTTAATCCTCATGGATGCTTTGTTGAGGATATGAAAAATAAAGGTCGCTTGATAGCAAAAGGAAAGAAGAAGGGCAGAATGTTTACGTTGGATGCAGACATGTCTGAATTGAGTGCAGCAATGTTTGCACATGGGACCAGTGTAGTTGCAGATATTGATATATGGCATAAACGCATTGGTCATGTTAATGTACAGCGACTTAAGTCAATGCAGACCCAAAATATTGTTGCAGGATTGCCGAAATTCAAGGTTGCAGAAATGCATAAGGTATGTGAAGCCTGCCAATTTGGAAAATAGGCAAGGAAACCTTTTCCTAGACATGTTCAAGAGAGTGAGAAGCCATTGGAATTAATCCACTCTGATGTGTGAACTACTAAAGCTGCATCTCTTGGAGGCTGTCATTATTTTGTCACTTTTATTGATGACTATAGCAGAAAAGTTTGGTGTATTTTATGAAAAAGAAAAGTGAAGTTTTTGGGCATTTCAAAACTCTTAAAGCTATGGTTGAAAAAGAAACAGGCCTGCAAATAAAATGCCTAAGGTCAGATGGAGGGGGAGAGTACCTCTCAAATGAGTTTGCAAGGTTCTTGCAGGAGCATGGCATAAAGCAGCAATATTCATGTAGTCATACCCCACAACAAAATGGAATTGCAGAAAGAAAAAACAGGCATATTGGAGAGGTATCTCGTGCCATGCTCAATGAAAAAGACCTGCCAGATTTTTATTGGGTTGAGGCAGTTGCTACAGCAGTCTACATAATGAACAGGACTCCCACTGCAGCAATACATGGGATGACTCCAGAGGAGAGGTATACTGGTAGGAAACCAGATATTTCTCATTTGAAAATTTTTGGTTGCATAGCCTATGTACATGTGCCAGATGAGTTGAGATCCAAGTTGGATCCAAAAGCTGAGAAGTGCATCTTTATTGGTTACTCTCTGTAGCAAAAAGGGTATAGATGCTATAACCCTTCTACTCGTAAGTTTATAGTGAGCAGAGATGTTGTTTTTTATGAGATGAGTAGTTGGTATAAACCAGTAAATATGATTGATGATGTAGATGCACAAAATGGTAATGCTGCACAGAATTCACAGCAGCAGTCACAAAATATTAGTGGACCTGGAGCGTCCTCTAGCAGTGGTTCACATTCTTCGCCATGGACAGGCAGATTGAGATCAGGAGAATCTTCTCAAAGCAATGCAGATAGTGGTATGCAGGTATCACGAAAAGGAAAAGAGAAGGTTGATCAGCCCATGTTTGATGTGAATGCAGGTCACTCTTATGTGGATGGTGAATCTAGTGGCTCAGAACAGAGCATTGATGATGAGTTGGGTATTCCTTCTATTGTTATACCTGGAGTAAGGAAGACCAGGGATGTTTTGAGAGCACCTCGGAGTCTATTTTGCGCAGGTCTACAAGAGCTAGGTATCCTGTGGTGGATAGGCTAAAATATGATGGATTTACAGCCATTTACTATGCATATATGGTCAAAGTGATACAGGAACCAGAACCCACTTCTTTTGAGCAAGCCATGGGAAAAGAAAAATGGGAGAAAGCCATGGATGAAGAAATGGATGCCTTGGAAGCAAATGCTACATGGGAATTGGTACCTTTGCCTAAAGGTAAGAATGCAATTGGCTGTAAGTGGGTTTATAAGGTGAAGCACAATGCAGATGGTTCTGTGAACAGATACAAGGCGAGATTAGTAGTCAAGGGGTATGCACAAACATATGGCATTGACTATGAAGAAACATTCAGTCCGGTTGCAAGGATGGCAACCGTAAGAGCAGTCATTGCTATGGCTGCATCAAAGGGATGGTCTTTACATCAGATGGATGTAAAGAATGCCTTCTTGCATGGTGATTTGCAAGAAGAGGTCTATATGGAGCAGCCACCAGGTTATGTGCATGTTGTTCATCCTAAGTTTTTTTGCAGGTTGAAGAAAGCCTTGTATGGCTTGAAGCAAGCACCTAGAGCATGGTCTGACAAGATAGGACAGTATCTTGTCACTATTGGCTTTCAGATTTCCAAGGCAGATTTCTCACTTTATGTGAGAAAAACAGAGAAAGGTATTATGCTACTTGTCATTTATGTTGATGATTTGATTATGACAGGTGACAGTGATGAAGATATCCTTCATGTGAAAATGCTATTGAAGCAGAAGTTTGAGATGAAGGATTTGGGAGAGCTGCGTTATTTCTTGGGCATTGAGGTGATTAGATCACCAAGTGGGATACAGCTCTTGCAGAGGCAGTATGGATTGGACATGCTGTCCAAATATGGGATGACAGGCTATAAGCCTATTTCAGTTCCTTTGGAGCAGAATGTGAAGCTGAGCGCAGATGCAGGTGAGCTTCTGGAAGACCCTACTATGTATAGACTATTAAAATTTTGGGAGAGAAGGAAGGAGTCTCACTAGTAGCTTTCTTGCTTTCACAATGGGGGAATACACACAAGGGTGGAGGCTGAAAATAGTTTTCCTCTTCTTAGTTGTGTAAGCCAAAAGAACTCTCATACAAAGAAATAGAAGAACCCTGTATATGGGTCTCAAACCAAACTCAACTAACTAAGGTGGCATACTAACTGAGCCACGAACTAGAGTAGATAAGGATAACTTTCATGTAGCCATTATTCATGGGCGGTGTACCAACCGCATCTGCAACTGACAAGTCGATGACATAAATACACAACGGTCACCCTGGCGTATCATGAGTGGAGCTCGATATCTCAACACAGACGCATAGTAGGAAGCTTGATTTATATGACTATTACTAGGCCAGATTTGAGCTATGCTGTTGGATTGGTAAGTCAGTTTATGCATGCTCCAAGGAAACCGCATTTGAATGCGGCTAGGCGCATACTCAGGTATGTGAAGTCCACATTGCAGTATGGACTATTTTATGAGACTGGGGTTCAGATACAGTTGCATGGATACACTGATGCTGATTGGGCTGGTAGCATTTCTGATAGATGATCTACCAGTGGATATGTGTTCTCTTTTGGGAGTGCTGTAGTCACTTGGAGCAGCAAGAAACAGCCTACAGTTGCCTTGTCCAGCACAGAGGCTGAGTACAGGGGTGCAGCAATGGCTGCATGTGAGGTAGCTTGGTTGCATAAGCTACTTTATGATATGCATCAGCCTACAGATGGGCCAGTTGTCATTTATTGTGACAACATGAGCAGTATACACTTGGCAAATAACCCAGTCTATCATGCTAGAACAAAGCACATTGAGGTGCATTATCATTATGTGCGGGAGAGGGTTTTACTAGGTCTTATTGATCTAGTTTATGTTAGCACAAAGGATCAGGTAGCTGACATATTACGAAGGCATTGGGCGTGGAGAAGCTGCGCAAGTTCAGAGACCTGCTTGGTGTGCAGGAATTGGGATTGAGCTCGAGGGGGAGTGTTGAGATATCGAGCTCCACTCGTGATATGCCAGGCTGACCGTTGTGCATTTATGTCACCGACGTGTCAGTTGTGCAGATGCGGTTGGTACACCACCCATGAATAATAGCTACATGATAGCTATCCTTATCTACTCTAGTTCATGGCTCAGTTAGTATGCCACTTTAGTTAGTTGAGTTTGGTTTGAGACCCATATAAAGGGGTCTTCTATTTCCTTGTACTAGAGTTTTTTGGGCTTACACAACTAAGAAGAGGACAATTGTTTTCAGCCTCCACCCTTGTGTGTATTCCCCCATTGTGCAAGCAAGAAAGCTACAAGTGAGACTCCTTCCTTCCCTCCCACAATCTTGACACCATGAGCATCTGCTGCAGCTGTAGGCTTTCCAACTGGCTATGCAGGAGCTCTAGGCTCCTCCTGAAAGATCACTCAGCGGATCTCAACCACTTTCTCAGGCTGCCTGTGCATCTTGTCTTCATGGAAGACTACATCATGGCTGCGTACTATTTTCCACGCCTGCGGATCCCATAGGTGATAGCCCATCTCTCCTGAATCACCATAACCAAGAAAGATGCATTTAATGCTCTTTGGATCCAACTTACTCCTCTTGTCCTTGGGCACATGGCAGAATGCCTCACATCCAAAGACACGGAGATGCACATAAGAGGGTGGCTTACCAGCCCAAACTTCCTCTGCAACTAGAAATCCAATCCACTAGAAGGCGATCGGTTCATGACATGCACTGCCGTACTAACTACCTCAGCCCAAAAGCTCTGTGGTAGGCCTGCATGGCTAAGCATAGAGTGGACATGCTCCTGAATAGTCATGTTCATGCGCTCAGCCAAACCATTCTGGGCGAGGGTGTAAGGGGCGGTCAACTGACGCTTAATACCCCTGTCATCACAAAACTACTCAAAAGCACGTGAGACATATTCTCCCCCATTGTCAGTCCTAAGGCATTTCAGCCTATACCCAGTCTGGTTCTCAACAAGAGCAAGCCAACGCTGAAAGACTGCCAAGACATTGGACTTTTGCTTTATGGGATAAGCCCACACTTTCCTAGAAAAATCATCAATGAAGGTAACAAAGTACTTCGCGCCACCCATAGACATACACGGTATGGGCCCACAAACATCTGAATGCACCAAAGCCAAGGGCTCACTCATGCATAGCCTACCCGATTTCTTATGCGTAGACCTATTCTGCTTACCATAAAGACAATTATCACACGAGTCAAAACGTGCATAGTCCAAAGGCGGAAGATACTGCAAACCAGATAACATTTTCATTCCCTTCAAAGACATATGCCCCAAACGGGCATGCCAAAGTGATACATGTGGGATAGAGCCCACTGCCAAAACATGGTCTACAGAAGACCCAGATACAACAAGAGGATAGAGGCTTCCAGCCTTGGCGCCTCTAGCAAGCACAAGTCTGCCTTTGGTAATCTTCCAGGCAGAATCCCCAAAACAGACATGAAACCCTGCATCATCCAACTGTCTTGTAGACATAAGACTGCGCGTAAGCGCAGTTACATGACGTACATCCCTGAGCAAAAAGGAACTGCCAGTGGAAAACTGCAACTGAATATCTCCACAGCCCACAATATCAAGGGACCTGTCATCTCCAAGTCTGACTGATCCAGATACAGTACAGTAAGAGTGAAACCACTCACGGTAAGGCGTCACATGGAAGGATGCACCTAAATCCAATAACTAGCACTATGCATACATACTAGGTGTCTCAATTAAGTGTGAAGCATCAGAAGAACTAGCTGCAAGTATGAACTCATCACTACCATCGGAATCCTTGGTCTGCATGACATTAATTTCTTCAATCTTGACGTTGGACTTTGCAGGTACTATGCTGCAATCAGAGGACTTCTCCTGCACTTTCTCTTTGCCCTTATCCTTACGCTTCTCATTGCGCAACTCATGACACTGTGGTCTGATATGGCCCTTTTTCCCACAATGATGACAAGTGACATTAGCATTGCGCCCACGTGACTTACTACGTGACTTTCCACGAGATTTAGACCGACCCTTTTGAGAGTCACGGCCACGGCCGTTCCCACGTTCATTCATGTCATTCCTGCCTCTAACTGTCAAAGTATGTGAAACACGAGAGGCATCTAAGTTTTTGCGATTAACCTCTTCCTGCAGAAGAGCACTCTCAACATCATTAAGTTTCAGAGTAGCACTAGAGGCACATAGGGTAGTGCAGAATACATCCCATGACTCATTCAGAGTCCCAAGCAAGAAAAGAGGAGTTACTTACTCTCCAAAGGTGATATTCTGTGAAGTCAGGTTCTTCAGTATAGCATGGAACTGGCTCAAGTGAGCAGACATTGTCGCATTATCCTTCATGCGCAGATCCATAAGCTGCTTCAACCAGCACATCTGACTCGCCGGACTTTTCTTATCATAAAGATTCTTGATCTTATTCCATAGATCCCATGCACTATGTGCTTCCTCAAATACATTATAATGTACATGTTCAGTGAGAGACAATACAATCGTTGACTTGCATAGCTCATCAAGTTCAAGCCAGTCGTCATTGTCCATAGTTTCAGGCTGCTCCCCACTCAACCGAAGTGGCTTAATCTGAGATTTCTGCACCAAGACCTATCAAATTTGACTCTTCCAATAAGAGTAGTTGGTACCATCCAACTTTTTGATGTTAAATGTGGCATTATCAGTCGAAGAGGATGCCATAATGCAGGCTGGAAATGCACAGACAATGTAAAACTACTGGCTGTTTTACTGCAGAAAATGCCCAAAATCCACTGAAATGAGCTCCAAATGGCGAGAAAAGTGTGCCAAAAGATACTGCCCACTTAGTACTAGGTGCGGTACACCAAATTAGGATATTTCAGCATAAAAAATACTGCTCAGTCCACCAATAAATGCTTGCTATAATAAATTTTAGAATTGCAATAATGAGAGCAAACTGTCCCAAAACTGGATCTAATGTCAACTAAACAATGCTAGGTCCAAAGCCGGCATAAAGAGGACAAAGCAAAGCCAAATGACAGTGAAAATACATGAGCATAACACCGAGAGATGTCAAATAGCATCTGCCAGTAAGAGGCACACCCCAGACAATCTAGGCAAAATATAGAACCAACTGCCAAAACCTGACACAAATAGGTGTTTGCTCAAAAGAAAGCGGATCCAAAATTGAGACTCAGCTCATAAGCATCCTGTGAACCAAGACATATACTCAATGCAACATCCAATTGTCGGAGTATAATCCCAAAGTCTCAATACATCTATAACTACTCAATGACATAGACTGCTCCAATAGCATGTAATCCCTGCTCAAGGTCAAGTAAGCATGCAAGATGCTCCCACTGGCATAAAAGGCGTACAATCGAGTTAAGGGCTCAAGCAACCCAAGACAAAGTACCAGTGACAAATGACCAAGTCAATGCGTCATACGCTTCCCAAGAGCATGACATACATGAAGCAACTGATGTAGCAACCACTAAGCAAGACATAATCCCAATGGCAAGATCTCTGTCAAGTCAATACATCCAGTAGCAAGCCAAAGTTGTTGAGATATCGAGCTCCACTCGTGATACGCCAGGGTGACCGTTGTGTATTTATGTCACCGACTTGTCAGTTTTGCAGACGCGGTTGGTACACCGCCCATGAATAATAGCTACATGATAGCTATCCTTATCTACTCTAGTTCGTGGCTCAGTTAGTATGCCACCTTAGTTAGTTGAGTTTGGTTTGAGACCCATATATAGGGTTCTTCTATTTCTTTGTACTTGAGTTCTTTTGGCTTACACAACTAAGAAGAGGAAAACTGTTTTCAGCCTCCACCCTTGTGTGTCTTCCCCCATTGTGCAAGCAAGAAAGCTTCAAGCGAGACTCCTTCCTTCTCTCCCACAACCTTGACATGGTATCAGAGCCTTGTTCGTGGTAAGGAGCTCAAGAAAGCAAGCCAAGCTCGCGGTATTCTGGTAAGAGGAGCAGTGTTGCTTTCATCTTCTGTTTTGGGAGCAGATCTCTGCAGGTAGCACAGTCGGAAAGTGCAGGAGTGCATCGTCTCAGGTTGAGACGCCCTTCGCGGTGAAGCAAGAGGGCAGTATATGCTGCGGGTAAGGGCTTTAGCCCTTGGCGACCTTGTTTTTTTTATTTAAGGCCATTTCGGGGCCTGTTTTGGAGGCGGAAGTTCTCTGCACGCACTCAGAAAAAGGCCCAGTTTTATGCTGCGCAACCACTATTCTACAGGTCGGTGAAAAGTTACTGTAGAAATTGCATCGTATGCTTGTGCGCAGAGACATTGGGAGTTACAGAATCATCCTTGTTGCCTGTTGATGCAAAATCGTCACTAGGAAGTGACTGTGTGGTCAAATACCACTTTCGCCAGTTTTGTAGATTTTCCCTTGTGAGGGTGAAGCTGTGTTTTTTGTAGTGACAGAATTTTTTGCAGTGTTCTGTAATGGCATCTGATTCTCTTTCACAGATTGTCACTGAAAAGCTTGACAATAACAACTTCCAAGCATGGAAGTTTAGAATGACGAATTTCCTTATGGGAAAAGGATATTGGGAATTTCTTGCAGGAAATGAAGAAGAACCAGTTCTTCCTGATGTTCCCAATCAACAGCAAATGCAAGCATTTAAAACATGGCATGAGAGAGCCAGGAAAGTTATGTGCTAGCTGTCTATCAGCATTTCAGACTCTATGATTGTGCATATTCAAGATGCAAGTATGCCAAAGGAGGCATGGGATACTTTGTCAAAAATGTATAGCACAAATACGCAAGCCAGGAAAATGTAGCTCAAGCAAGAGTTGCATAATGTGCAAAGAGAAAATATGAGCATCGATGACTACCACATGAAAGTGAAGAAGATTGCAGATGCACTTGCTTCCATTGGGTCGCCAGTGGAAGATGATGATTTAGTTTCCGTGACCTTGAATGGTCTAGGAAAGGATTATGCACAGTTCCGAACATCCATTTCCGTCCATGAAAGATTTCCTGATTTTGAGGAGTTGATTGCTCTTCTAATTTTTGAGGAGCAGAGAAATGGTGGTGCATCTTCTTCAGGAGGAACTTCAAAAGAAGCTGTCTTCTACTCAAATGCTGGAAGAGGTAGAGGCGGAGGTAGAGGAGGCCGATTTGGAGGCCGTGGCAGAAATCAGAATATGCAGCAAACTCAAGAAAACCAGTCCTATGGAGGAGGACGTGCTAACTCTAGAGGCAGGGGGAGCCAAAGAGGTCGTGGTCGATGGCAAAGAGGCCAAAATGCAAACAGTAATGTTGAATGCTACTACTGTGGTAAAATGGGTCATATGGCTAAAGACTGCTATAAAAAGAAGAATGACATCATGAATGGAAAACTGCAACAAGGAAATTATGCATCCTCTAGTAGACAGGGTGATGACAGAAATGAGCATCTGTTTATGGTGCAGCACATGAACAATTCTGTGACAAGTGCAGAAGAAAGCAATGATGTATGGTATGTTGACTCAGGTGCATCAAACCACATGACAGGTCATGCAGAATGGATGGAGGATGCAAGGAAAATGGAAAAACCAGGATTTGTGGAGACTGGTGATGATACTGCACATCCTATTGTGCAGATTGGAAAAATTCCCTTGTCTATGCAGGATGGGAAAAAGAAATACATGTCCGATGTATTTCATGTCCCGAATATCACCAAGAATCTGGTTTCTGTTGGTCAAATGGTTGAACAGGGCTTGCAGGTCAGATTTAATCCTCATGGATGCTTTGTTGAGGATATGAAAAATAAAGGTCGCTTGATAGCAAAAGGAAAGAAGAAGGGCAGAATGTTTACGTTGGATGCAGACATGTCTGAATTGAGTGCAGCAATGTTTGCACATGGGACCGGTGTAGTTGCAGATATTGATATATGGCATAAACGCATTGGTCATGTTAATGTACAGCGACTTAAATCAATGCAGGCCCAAAATATTGTTGCAGGATTGCCAAAATTCAAGGTTGCAAAAATGCATAAGGTATGTGAAGCGTGTCAATTTGGAAAACAGGCAAGGAAACCATTTCCTAGACATGTTCAAGAGAGTGAGAAGCCATTGAAATTAATCCACTCTGATGTGTGGACTACTAAAGCTGCATCTCTTGGAGGCTGTCATTATTTTGTCACTTTTATTGATGACTATAGCAGAAAAGTTTGGGTGTATTTTATGAAAAAGAAAAGTGAAGTTTTTGGGCATTTCAAAACCCTTAAAGCTATGGCTGGAAAAGAAACAGGTCTGAAAATAAAATGCCGAAGGTCAGATGGAGGGGGAGAGTACCTCTCAAATGAGTTTGCAAAGTTCTTGCAGGAGCATGGCATAAAGCAGCAATATTCATGCAGTTATACCCCACAACAAAATGGAATTGCAGAAAGGAAAAACAGGCATATTGGAGAGGTATCTCGTGCCATGCTCAATGAAAAAGACTTGCCAGATTTTTATTGGGCTGAAGCAGTTGCTACAGCAGTCTACATAATGAACAGGACTCCCACTGCAGCAATACATGGAATGACTCCAGAGGAGAGGTATACTGGTAGGAAACCAGATATTTCTCATTTGAAAATTTTTTGTTGCATTGCCTATGTACATGTGCCAGATGAGTTGAGATCCAAGTTGGATCCAAAAGCTGAGAAGTGCATCTTTATTGGTTACTCTCTGTAGCAAAAAGGGTATAGATGCTATAACCCTTCTACTCGTAAGTTTACAGTGAGCAGAGATGTTGTTTTTTATGAGATGAGTAGTTGGTATAAACCAGTAAATATGATTGATGATGTAGATGCACAAAATGGTAATGCTGCACAGAATTCACAGCAGCAGTCACAAAATATTAGTGGACCTGGAGCGTCCTCTAGCAGTGGTTCACATTCTTCGCCATGGACAGGCAGATTGAGATCAGGAGAATCTTCTCAAAGCAATGCAGATAGTGGTATGCAGGTATCACGAAAAGGAAAAGAGAAGGTTGATCAGTCCATGTTTGATGTGAATGCAGGTCACTCTTATGTGGATGGTGAATCCAGTGGCTCAGAACAGAGCATTGATGATGAGTTGGGTATTCCTTCTATTGTTACACCTGGAGTAAGGAAGACCAGGGATGTTTTGAGAGCACCTCGGAGTCTATTTTGCGCAGGTCTACAAGAGCTAGGTATCCTGTGGTGGATAGGCTAAAATATGATGGATTTACAGCCATTCACTATGCATATATGGTCAAAGTGATACAAGAACCAGAACCCACTTCTTTTGAGGAAGCCATGGGAAAAGAAAAATGGGAGAAAGTCATGGATGAAGAAATGGATGCCTTGGAAGCAAATGCTACATGGGAATTGGTACCTTTGCCTAAAGGTAAAAATGCAATTGGCTGTAAGTGGGTTTATAAGGTGAAGCACAATGCAGATGGTTCTGTGAATAGATACAAGGCAAGATTAGTAGTCAAGGGGTATGCACAAACATATGGCATTGACTATGAAGAAACATTCAGTCCGGTTGCAAGGATGGCAACCTTAAGAGCAGTCATTGCTATGGCTGCATCAAAGGGATGGTCTTTACATCAGATGGATGTAAAGAATGCCTTCTTGCATGGTGATTTGCAAGAAGAGGTCTATATGGAGCAGCCACCAGGTTATGTGCATGTTGTTCATCCTGAGTTTGTTTGCAGGTTGAAGAAAGCCTTGTATGGCTTGAAGCAAGCACCTAGAGCATGGTCTGACAAGATAGGACAGTATCTTGTCACTATTGGCTTTCAGATTTCCAAGGCAGATTTCTCACTTTATGTGAGAAAAATAGAGAAAGGTATCATGCTACTTGTCATTTATGTTGATGATTTGATTATGACAGGTGACAGTGATGAAGATATCCTTCATGTGAAAATGCTATTGAAGCAGAAGTTTGAGATGAAGGATTTGGGAGAGCTGCGTTATTTCTTGGGCATTGAGGTGATTAGATCACCAAGTGGGATACAGCTCTTGCAGAGGCAGTATGGATTGGACATGCTGTCCAAATATGGGATGACAGGCTGTAAGCCTATTTCAGTTCCTTTGGAGCAGAATGTGAAGCTGAGCGCAGATGCAGGTGAGCTTCTAGAAGACCCTACTATGTACAGATGCATAGTAGGAAGTTTGATTTATATGACTATTACCAGGCCAGATTTGAGCTATGCTATTGGATTGGTAAGTCAGTTTATGCAAGCTCCAAGGAAACCACATTTGGATGCGGCTAGACGCATACTCAGGTATGTGAAGTCCACATTGCAGTATGGACTATTTTATGAGACTGGGGTTCAGATACAGTTGCATGGATACACTGATGCTGATTGGGCTGGTAGTATTTCTGATAGACGATCTACCAGTGGATATGTGTTCTCTTTTGGGAGTGCTGCAGTCACTTGGAGCAGCAAGAAACAGCCTACAGTTGCCTTGTCGAGCACAGAGGCTGAGTACAGGGGTGCAGCAATGGCTGCATGTGAGGTAGCTTGGTTGCATAAGCTACTTTATGATATGCATCAGTCTACAGATGGACCAGTTGTCATTTATTGTGACAACATGAGTAGTATACACTTGGCAAATAACCCAGTCTATCATGCTAGAACAAAGCACATTGAGATGCATTATCACTATGTGCGAGAGAGGGTTTTACTAGGTCTTATTGATCTAGTTTATGTCAGCACAGAGGATCAGGTAGCTGACATATTCACGAAGGCATTGGGCGTAGAGAAGCTGCGCAAGTTCAGAGACCTGCTTGGTGTGCACGAATTGGGATTGAGCTCGAGGGGGAGTGTTGAGGTATCGAGCTCCACTCGTGATACGCCAGGGTGACCGTTGTGTATTTATGTCACTGACTTGTCAGTTGCAGACGCGGTTGGTACACCGCCCATGAATAATAGCTACATGATAGCTATCCTTATCTACTCTAGTTCGTGGCTCAGTTAGTATGCCACCTTAGTTAGTTGAGTTTGGTTTGAGACCCATATATAGGGTTCTTCTATTTCTTTGTACTTGAGTTCTTTTGGCTTACACAACTAAGAAGAGGAAAACTGTTTTCAGCCTCCACCCTTGTGTGTCTTCCCCCATTGTGCAAGCAAGAAAGCTTCAAGCGAGACTCCTTCCTTCTCTCCCACAATCTTGACAAAAGTCAATATCCCTGTGAGTTGGAAGTGCTCAAAACATCCAAATTGGAGCTCCAAAATATCTGTCAAGCATGGACAAACTAAGAGGCATCAACCACGAACCAAAGCATGTAATGCATAGAGCTTATCCGTCAAGTACAAGCAATAGGCATAAGCGGCCCAAATGCCAGTCAAGTCGACCAAACTGCCAATGACAAACCAATAACAACAGAGAAAATGCGATGCTCAAAAGCATTCCGAAATCACGATCATGAGTTCGAAGTCGATCCCCAAAGTGTAATACATCATGACATAACCCATAGCATACATCCAGTATCGATAGAGAAGCAATACATGTGACAAATGAGCTTCAGCCCTCTCATATACAGTAGCTTAAATAGTCCAAAACTGTCAACTTCCAGCCCAAAAACAATGCCAAATCATGGGCAAATCGAATGCATACATTCCCAAGACATTAGGCATCATGTAGACGGCATACGGGCATCAAACAAGGTAACCGGAGTAGAGTATAAGCATCAAATGCCAATGCCAAGTGTGGCTGCCCTATTTCCAGCACTGTATAATAATAAATAACAGTCCCAAATCAGCCAATATTTCAGGCCAAAATCATGGCATAATCATGTGCATACATTCCCGAGGCACTAGGCATCATGTAGACCGCATACGGGCATCAAATAGCACAACCGGAATGGAGTATAAGCAACAAATGCTAATGCCAATGGTGCTGCCCTGTTCTCAACCTGTTATGATAGTTTATGACAGTCCCAAATCTGAAGAAATCATCCCTGAATGATCAAGATCAATGCCCAAATCTTGAATGGCATCAAACATGAAGTCTATAGCCCTCTTGATCAAGGTAGAGAGCAAGAAGCAATGGCCAAGTGTGCAGCTGAAGTAGACGAGTGCTAACAGCCTAGAAAAAAATGGTGCAATCTGCCCTGTTGGTGCTAAACTTGCTGCTGCTCCACATGGGCTGAAAAGGGGGTAATGGGGGGCTCAAGAAGGGCCTATCAAAGGCCTATGACAAGCCTCTTTGAGCCTTGATAGGTGTAAGGCACAATATGAGGAGAATAAGCTTCAAGGGTTTGAAGCCATGGCTACCCTTGCTGTTTGCAACCTATAGACTGAAATAAAACCCTAAAAGAATGATCAAGTACGTCAGTATCAATGCCTTGAAGGTGCCTCAATAGGCCAGGAAGGTGCTCGGGAAGCCGGGGAGTGACGAGAGCTCGGGGAGATCGGATATGGCTGCCGGGATGGAGATCCAATGCGTGAAGGGAGTCAATGCGAAGGTAGAGAAGAACGGAGTCGAGCTCAAGAGCAAGAGGAAGCGAAGCTCTGATACCAGTTGAAAGATGAGAAGGATCGAAGCTTGCACGTGAGCTATGGCGGGAGAGCAAGAGCAAGAAAGAGAGAGACAAGAAATGGGAACTCCAACAGTCACAATGTGTGACCGGGCCTTCCTTTATTTACTAGTCACTAAAAAATGAATGTAAAGAATAAAGTGATGTGACGGGAGCCCGCCACCTGCAGTGTGTAGTGGTGGGTACTATCAGTGTAGTAATACACGGGGCGGCACGGCGGAGGCGCCTTTACCCCAACAAGTTACAGTGATAGTACCCGCACCATGTATTAGTTACATGCACACCTATACATTGCAAGTGGTGGGCACCCATCACTATTACTTCATTATTTATTCTTTCAGTAACATTTGAATAAAGAAAAGGTTATCACACATTGTGACCATTGGAGTTCCCACATCTTCTCTCTCTCTCTCTCTCTCTCTCTCTCTCTCTCTCTCTCTCTCTCTCTCTCTCTCTCTCTCTCTCTCTCTCTCTCTCCTCTTCCACCATAGCTCTTACTTCTACTCCATGCTTCCACTTCAGGGCTCACTCCCTTCATTGAATTACTAACATCCTAGTCATCAACTAGTTTATTTTATTTGAGAATGGGAGTATCCTCATGTGCCTCAATTGGCAAAACATTAGTCATCTCATCTTTCTCTCTACAATCATTTCCATAGACCTCTTTTTTTCCCTTCCACAACGTGAACTTGAAGAAGTTATTCTTTTCATTATCACTGGAGCAACATGCCAGCATTTCCATATGATTTTAGGACATCTAGATATGAAACTATATTCATTGCTATGTTAAGCTACAACACCTTATGAACAACTCTAGAGCTTTGCAACCCCCTCCAATCCTTGCATCTTCCACAGTAATTGGATTCCACATTTAGCAATGTTGTCTCAACCCTCCAAAAACATTGTTTGCTTTCTTTTCTGACTCCTTCTCTTATAGTTTCACTACTAAAACTATTTGTGAGAGTCTAATATGTAGCCTCAACATAAACATACACATCTTATTCCATGTGTGATTGATCATTGTTTCTTGCACAATGGTAGTTGCATGTGTAATTGATCATTTTTTCTTGCACAATGGTAGCTGCATGTGTAATTGCACTATGGAGATTCATAAATAAGAGACATAAATCATTTATACAATACTTGGAAAACTATTGCCAATTGGATTGTTTCAGCCATAGAATATGCTAGATAGGTACTCTGCCACTAAATATTAATGGCAAAATTTTGTATCAACAAATTTGGAGCTTTGGCTATCAACAAATTTGGAGCTTTGGCAAAATAAATGTTAGATAGGTCTTCTAGAGTTTTTGAGGTTTGGTGATGAGGAAGATGAAGACTGTGAAAGATTTGGATCTAGAGCATGGCTATGGTGGCTTGTAGGCATAGACTGAACTCATGATGACATTGACCAAGGACTGAAGACCACAACTGTTACACAAGTGAATTAGGTTCCAAGATGGAAGCTTGGACTCATAAAGACATTCTTGTGTAAGGTGACAATGACACGGATACTTGAAAGAAAGAGACAAGTACTATTGTATTGTCATATATTGTGTATAAGTGATAGTCAAGTACATCATTTTATAGAGTAGCTTGGTAGCACTTTACATCCACTGTGCATATGGGATTCTGTCTCTCTTCCTAGAATAAACTACATCTTCCTAACCTAGCTGTTCCATACAAAGGGGCATACACAAGGTGTGATTGACAGATTCTCAACACCCCTCCTCAATCACAGCTGTGAAAAGCATTAAGTGTACATAGGCTATCATGAGTAGAATCTTGCTAAGTGTGGGCATGCCACAAACAGGTGAAGCATCCAGAGGCTGTCGTCACAAAAAAGGCTAAGTGTGGGTATCACCCAAAACATGGCAGACATCCAGGGGCTGTTACAAGGGCTCATTAAGTGTGTAGAGGCTGTTATGCATAGGCTACATGAGGAGTTTATAATGCTTATGAAAGGAACATTAAGGAAGTTACAATACTTTTAAAAAAGAAAAAAAGAAAATGAGAGACAAGGACCGATAGGCCCCTGTGGTCTTTTTCTGCATAAACATTCTCTTTGTCAGCATGGAAAATCTTTGGTTCTTCTTCCTCAGCTTTGAATGATGTGGTCTTTTGGTCTTCATGGTTAATTTTCTTTTTGTTTTCATGGTTTTGTTGGTCTTCTTCTTTATGGTGGAATTTGCTTGTACTGATCTTCATGTTCATGTCAATGTCCCTCTCAAGCAAAGACATCATCATCTTTGAGTTTTGCACAATGACCGAAGCAGCTGGAGTGTCTTCAAAATCTTCAAATGGAAACATGGATGGGACTTGAATGCTCACAACTCCATTTTTCCCTGCATCAATGGAGTTGCAGAGATGACATAAACATGCATAGCAACCCTTTGTTCGAGGTAAAAGAACATGATTTAACTTTGGCAAGCCATTCTCCTTTACAAATTTCTGACTTAATAAGCATTTTTCCTCCATGTAATCTGTGCCTTTCGGGAAGATGACCAACCACAGAGGATCCTCAAGTCCCTTAAAAGTCTGAAGGGAATTCTGAAATACCACTTTGTCCATCTGCCATTTCCTATCAATGAGCAGAAACTCGAGCACATAGAATGCCCATCCAAAGATAGAAGCATTGCGCATGCTACTCTTAACCACAAATTGAGGGAATCTGCCAAAGCCTATCTGAATGCCATCAACTACAGTAGCCTGAGGTTTTCCATGATCTGATTCTCTGGTAGTATTGCTGGCATAGCTAGGAGGGACCATCACATATTTTGTGCCAGGGTATGACTCTGGGGGCATGTCGTGAACATTGCCAGTCTGACCAACATAACGAGAATTGTCCATTAAACTGCTGGCAGATATAGACTGACTAGTTGCCAAATGCTGAGAGGGGGTGTTGACAGACACGAACATAATCTCGACTTCTACCACATGCTTCTCCAAATCTGCGCTGAAGAACAGGTTCTTCCCTCTGCAAGCTTTCACAACTTCGTCCAAGCCGGGCTCGAAGATAAGAAGGCATTCACTGTTCCAAGCATTGATGCGAGGAACCGCAATGTCTACAGCCACAACTTCAATGTCGGGGCACTTACGTGCAATCATGGCCATGGTTGGCCCTTCAACATAGCCAGCACCAATGCAAAAAATCTTCACCATGGCTGTCGAATATGGTGAAATAGAGTGATGGAATGTGTCGATGCGATGGCGAGGCCCAAGACTGGTGGCAAGCTGGCCGACCAGAGAATGGAGGAAAGAAAAAACAATAGCAAAAAATGTCTCTTTACCAGCAGGGGTTGCAAGACGGATACGCTGCTTGATCGTAGAAAACAAGGCCTCATGTAGTTTCTTGATCAGTTCGCTTCTTCTCGAAGCTCGAGATATGGACGTTGATTAAACCCTCACTGTAGCCTCACCACTTTTCTGGCTATGGCTGCCTGCCAAGGTGGTACAAGTGGAGATGAGTTGAGAGATAAGCTCTTTGAGTTGACTTGAGAGGTTAGCAGGGGCTGAGAGATTAGAGAAACGAGTCATGCCATGCCCGACTAGGCTCTGATGCCATGTGAAAGATTTGGATCTAGAGCATGGCTATGGCGGCTTGTAGGCATAGACTGAACTCATGATGACATTGACCAAGGACTGAAGACCACAACTGTTACACAAGTGAATTAGGTTCCAAGATGGAAGCTTGGACTCATAAAGACATTCTTGTGTAAGGTGACAATGACACGGATACTTGAAAGAAAGAGACAAGTACTATTGTATTGTCATATATTGTGTATAAGTGATAGTCAAGTACATCATTTTATAGAGTAGCTTTGTAGCACTTTAGATCCACTGTGCATATGGGATTCTGTCTCTCTTCCTAGAATAAACTGCATCTTCCTAACCTAGTTGTTCCATACAAAGGGGCATACACAAGGTGTGAGTGACAGATTCTCAACAAAGACCTTATGG